>NC_134496.1:5630611-5633111 GCF_040206685.1 Ascaphus truei | reverse complement strand
TGATGTGAGAGCAGTGTGTGTGTGTGTGTGTGATGTGAGAGCAGTGTGTGTGTGTGTGTGTGTGATGTGAGAGCAGTGTGTGTGTGTGTGTGTGTGTGTGTGATGTGAGAGCAGTGTGTGTGTGTGTGTGTGTGTGTGATGTGAGAGCAGTGTGTGTGTGTGTGTGTGATGTGAGAGCAGTGTGTGTGTGTGTGTGATGTGAGAGCAGTGTGTGTGTGTGTGATGTGAGAGCAGTGTCTGTGTGTGTGATGTGAGAGCAGTGTGTGTGTGTGTGATGTGAGAGCAGTGTGTGTGTGTGTGATGTGAGAGCAGTGTGTGTGTGTGTGTGTGTGATGTGAGAGCAGTGTGTGTGTGTGTGTGTGTGATGTGAGAGCAGTGTGTGTGTGTGTGTGATGTGAGAGCGTGTGTGTGTGTGTGTGTGATGTGAGAGCGTGTGTGTGTGTGTGTGTGTGATGTGAGAGCGTGTGTGTGTGTGATGTGAGAGCGTGTGTGTGTGTGTGTGATGTGAGAGCGTGTGTGTGTGTGTGTGTGATGTGAGAGCGTGTGTGTGTGTGTGTGTGTGTGTGTGTGTGAGAGAGCAGTGTGTGTGTGTGTGTGAGAGCGTGTGTGTGTGTGTGAGAGCGTGTGTGTGTGTGTGTGAGAGAGCAGTGTGTGTGTGTGTGAGAGCGTGTGTGAGAGCGTGTGTGTGTGTGAGAGCGTGTGTGTGTGTGTGTGTGAGAGCGTGTGTGTGTGTGTGTGAGAGGCAGTGTGTGTGTGTGTGTGAGAGCGTGTGTGTGTGTGAGAGCGTGTGTGTGTGTGTGTGTGAGAGTGCAGTGTGTGTGTGTGTGTGTGTGTGTGTGTGTGTGTGTGTGAGAGCGTGTGTGTGTGTGTGTGTGTGTGTGTGAGAGAGCAGTGTGTGTGTGTGTGTGTGTGTGTGTGTGTGTGTGTGTGAGAGCGTGTGTGTGTGTGTGTGTGTGTGTGTGTGAGAGAGCAGTGTGTGTGTGTGTGTGTGTGAGAGCGTGTGTGTGTGTGAGAGCGTGTGTGTGTGTGTGTGTGTGTGTGTGAGAGCGTGTGTGTGTGTGTGTGTGTGTGTGTGTGAGAGAGCAGTGTGTGTGTGTGTGTGTGTGTGTGGTGTGTGTGTGTGTGAGCGTGTGTGTGTGTGAGAGTGTGTGTGTGTGAGAGCGTGTTGTGTGTGTGTGTGTGTGAGAGCGTGTGTGTGTGTGCGTGTGTGTGTGTGAGAGCAGTGTGTGTGTGTGAGAGCAGTGTGTGTGTGTGAGAGCAGTGTGTGTGTGTGTGAGAGCAGTGTGTGTGTGTGAGAGCAGTGTGTGTGTGTGAGAGCAGTGTGTGTGTGTGAGCAGTGTGTGTGTGTGTGTGAGTGAGAGCAGTGTGTGAGTGAGAGCAGTGTGTGTGTGTGTGTGTGTGTGTGCGTGAGCAGTGTGTGTTGTGTGTGTGCGTGAGCAGTGTGTGTGTGTGTGTGCGCGCGTGTGTGTGTGCGTGTGCGTGAGCAGTGTGTGTGTGTGAGCAGTGTGTGTGTGTGTGTGTGTGTGTGTGCGTGAGCAGTGTGTGTGTGAGCAGTGTGTGTGTGTGTGTGCGTGAGCAGTGTGTGTGTGCGTGAGCAGTGTGTGTGTGTGTGTGAGTGTGTGTGCGTGAGCAGTGTGTGTGTGTGTGCGTGAGCAGTGTGTGTGTGTGTGTGTGTGTGTGCGTGAGCAGTGTGTGTGTGCGTGAGCCAGTGTGTGTGTGTGTGTGTGTGCGTGAGCAGTGTGTGTGTGTGTGTGCGTGAGCAGTGTGTGTGTGTGTGTGCGTGAGCAGTGTGTGTGTGTGTGCGTGAGCAGTGTGTGTGTGTGTGTGTGCGTGAGCAGTGTGTGTGTGTGTGTGCGCGAGCAGTGTGTGTGTGTGTGCGCGAGCAGTGTGTGTGTGTGTGTGCGCGAGCAGTGTGTGTGTGTGTGTGCGCGAGCAGTGTGTGTGTGTGCGCGAGCAGTGTGTGTGTGTGTGTGTGTGCGAGCAGTGTGTGTGTGTGTGTGAGAGCAGTGTGTGTGTGTGTGTGCGTGAGCAGTGTGTGTGTGTGTGTGTGTGCGAGAGCAGTGTGTGTGTGTGTGTGTGCGAGAGCAGTGTGTGTGTGTGTGTGCGAGAGCAGTGTGTGTGTGTGTGGCGAGAGCAGTGTGTGTGTGTGCGAGAGCAGTGTGTGTGTGTGTGCGAGAGCAGTGTGTGTGTGTGAGGTGTGTGTGCGCGAGCAGTGTGTGTGTGTGTGTGTGCGAGAGCAGTGTGTGTGTGTGTGTGCGAGAGCAGTGTGTGTGTGTGTGTGAGAGTGTGTGGGTGTGTGCGAGAGCAGTGTGTGTGTGTGCGAGAGCAGTGTGTGTGTGTGTGTGCGA
This sequence comes from Ascaphus truei, assembly GCF_040206685.1. NCBI lineage: Eukaryota > Metazoa > Chordata > Amphibia > Anura > Ascaphidae > Ascaphus > Ascaphus truei. The sequence continues at coordinate 5,630,763 of NC_134496.1, read as the reverse complement.
GAGCAGTGTGTGTGTGTGTGCGAGAGCAGTGTGTGTGTGTGCGAGAGCAGTGTGTGTGTGTGTGTGAGAGCAGTGTGTGTGTGTGTGTGCGTGTGCAGGTGTGTGTGTGTGCGAGAGCAGTGTGTGTGTGTGTGTGTGTGTGCGAGAGCAGC
>NC_134496.1:5579635-5630411 GCF_040206685.1 Ascaphus truei | reverse complement strand
CAATAACTACCCAGAACCCTCCCCCCCATGTACTGCCCCACTAAATGTTGGAACAAGGACCTCCATGTACTACCCCAGAACCCCCGGTACTACCCCACAACCCCCGGTACTGCCCCACACACCCCAGGTACTGCCCCGCACCCCCCAGGTACTGCCCCGCACTCCCCAGGTACTGCCCCGCACCACCCAGGTACTGCCCCGCACCCCCCAGGTACTGCCCCGCACCCCCCAGGTACTGCCCCCGCACCCCCCAGGTACTGCCCCGCACCCCCCAGGTACTGCCCCGCACCCCCCAGGTACTGCCCCGCACCCCCAGGTACTGCCCCACACCCCCAGGTACTGCCCCACTCACTGGCGGAACAGCAGCTCCATGTCCTTGATCTGTTTTCGGGAGAACTCCTTGAACTCGGTGTAAGGGTTGAAGTTCTGGCTCCGGGCGGCCGGCACCGCATTGCCCGCGTTGATGTCCTGCCTCCGGTTCAGCTTGGCACTCAGCTCCGAGTCGGCACTCGCCGTGGCCGGCTTCTCGCCCCTTCCCCGTCCTGCTCTTTCGGGTCCGGGGTCTCCCCGGGGGGTCCGGATCTTTCAGCACCAACCGGCGGTTGAGCTTCTGGGCCAACTCGTCTTCTGCCATGGGAGAGGGGGGAGAGAGGGGGGAGAGAGGGGAGAGAGGAGAGGGGGGAGCGGCTCAGGGGAAAAGAGGGAGAGGGAGAGGGGGGAAAAGAGGAGAGGGGGAGAGGGGGGAAAGAGGAGAGGGGAGAGGGGGGAAAGAGGAGAGGGGAGAGGGGGGAAAGAAGAGAGGGGAGAGGGGGGAAAGAAGAGAGGGGAGAGGGGGGAAAGAAGAGAGGGGAGAGGGGGGAGCGGCTCAGGGGAAAGAAGAGAGGGGGGAGCGGCTCAGGGGGAAAGAAGAGAGGGGGGACGGCTCAGGGGGAAAGAAGAGAGGGGGGAGAGCGGCTCAGGGGGAGAGGGGAGAGCGGCTCAGGGGGAAAGAGGAGAGGGGAGAGAGCGGCTCAGGGGAGAGGGGGGAGTGGCTCAGGGTGAGAACCGAATCAGGGGGGAAAGAGGAGAGTGGGAGAGAGAGGCTCAGGGGGTGAGGAGAGGGGGGGAGAGCGTCTCAGGGCGGCGGCTGGCAGCTTGTTCTCAGGCTGAGAGGGAGACTCAGGGGCACAGACTGAAGTGACCGGGTCTTTGAAAGTTTCAGGAGAGCAGCCAGGGAGAGGGAGGAGCAGAGACAGAGAGAGAGGGGAAAGGGAGGGGAGAGGGGAGAGAGAGGAGGGAGAGGGGGAGAGAGAGAGAGAGGAGGGTGGGATAGAGAAAGAGGAGGGTGGGAGAGAGAAAGAGGAGGGTGGGAGAGAGAAAGAGGAGGGGGGGAGAGAGAAAGAGGAGGGGGGGAGAGAGAGAGGAGGGGGAGAGAGAGAGAGGAGGGGGGGAGAGAGAGAGAGGAGGGGGGGAGAGAGAGAGAGGAGGGGGAGAGAGAGAGAGGAGGGGGGGGAGAGAGAGAGAGGAGGGGGGGAAGAAAGAGAGAGGAGGGGGGGACAGAGAGAGAGGAGGGGAGGGGGGGACAGAGAGAGAGGAGGGGGGGGAGAGAGAGAGAGGAGGGGGGGGAGAGAGAGAGAGGAGGGGGGGAGAGAGAGAGAGGAGGGGGGAGAGAGAGAGAGGAGGGGGGAGAGAGAGAGAGGAGGGGGGGGAGAGAGAGAGAGGAGGGGGGGGAGAGAGAGAGAGGAGGGGGGGGAGAGAGAGAGAGGAGGGGGGGGAGAAAGAGAGAGGAGGGGGGGACAGAGAGAGAGGAGGGGGGGAGAGAGAAAGAGGAGGGGGGGAGAGAGGGGAGGTGGGGAGAGAGAGAGGAGGGGGGGAGAGAGAGAGGAGGGGGGGAGAGAGAGAGGAGGGGGGGAGAGAGAGGAGGGGGGGAGAGAGAGAGGAGGGGGGAGAGAGAGGATGGGGGGAGAGAGATAGAGAGATGAGGTAGAGAGATAGAGAGGGGGGAAAGAGAGAGAGGAGGGGGGGAGAGAGAGGAAGGGGGGAGAGAGAGGAGGGGGGGAGAGAGAGAGAGAGGAGGGGGGGAGAGAGAGGAGGGGGGAGAGAGAGGAGGGGGGGAGAGAGAGGAGGGGGGGAGAGAGAGGAGGGGGGGAGAGAAAGGAGGGGGGGAGAGAGAGGAGGGGGGAGAGAGAGAGAGGAGGGGGGAGAGAGAGAGAGATGGGGGGGAGAGAGAGAGGAGGGGGGGGGGAGAGAGAGAGGAGGGGGGGAGAGAGAGGAGGGGGGAGAGAGAGAGGAGGGGGGAGAGAGGAGGGGGGGAGAGAGAGGAGGGGGGGAGAGAGAGGAGGGGGGGAGAGAGAGGAGGGGGGAGAGAGAGAGAGGAGAGGGAGAGAGAGGAGAGGGGAGAGAGAGAGGAGGGGGGAGAGAGGAGGGGGGAGAGAGAGGAGGGGGGGAGAGAGAGGAGGGGGGGAGAGAGAGGAGGGGGGAGAGAGAGAGAGGAGAGGGGGAGAGAGAGGAGGGGGGAGAGAGAGGAGGGGGGAGAGAGAGAGGAGGGGGGGAGAGAGAAGAGAGGAGGGGGGGAGAGAGGGGAGATGGGGAGAGAGAGAGGAGGGGGGGAGAGAGAGAGGAGTGGGGGAGAGAGAGAGAGGAGGGGGGGAGAGAGAGAGAGGAGGGGGGAGAGAGAGAGAGGAGGGGGGGGAGAGAGAGAGAGGAGGGGGGAGAGAGAGAGAGAGGAGGGGGGGAAGAAAGAGAGAGGAGGGGGGGGGACAGAGAGAGAGGAGGGAGGGGGGGACAGAGAGAGAGGAGGGAGGGGGGGACAGAGAGAGAGGAGGGGGGGAGAGAGAGAGAGGAGGGGGGGGAGAGAGAGAGAGGAGGGGGGGAGAGAGAGAGAGGAGGGGGGGAGAGAGAGAGGAGGGGGGAGAGAGAGGAGGGGGGGAGAGAGAGAGGAGGGGGGAGAGAGAGAGGAGGGGGGAGAGAGATAGAGAGATGGGGTAGAGAGATAGAGAGGGGGGAAAGAGAGAGAGGAGGGGGGGAGAGAGAGAGAGGAAGGGGGGAGAGAGAGAGAGAGAGAGGAGGGGGGGGAGAGAGGAGGGGGGGGAGTGAGGAGGGGGGGAGAGAGGGAGGGGGGGAGAGAGAGAGGAGGGGGGAGAGAGAGGAGGGGTGAGAGAGAGAGAGGAGGGGGGGAGAGAGAGAGAGAGAGGAGGGGGGGAGAGAGAGGAGGGGGGAGAGAGAGAGAGAGGAGGGGGGGAGAGAGAGGAGGGGGAGAGAGAGGAGGGGAGAGAGAGAGAGAGGAGGGGGGAGAGAGAGAGGAGGGGGGAGAGAGAGTGAGGAGGGGGAGAGAGAGAGAGAGGAGGGGGGAGAGAGGAGGGGGGGGGAGAGAGGAGGGGGGGGGGAGAGAGGAGGGGGGGGGAGAGAGGAGGGGGGAGAGAGAGGAGGGGGGAGAGAGATGAGGGGGGGAGAGAGAGGAGGGGGGAGAGAGAGAGGAGGGGGGGAGAGAGAGGAGTGGGGAGAGAGAGAGAGAGGAGGGGGGGGAGAGAGAGGAGTGGGGAGAGAGAGAGAGGAGGGGGAGAGAGAGAGAGAGAGAGAGATAGAGAGAGAGAGTGAGGAGGGGGGTGAGAGAGAGAGAGAGGAGGGGGGAGGAGAGGTGGGGGGAGAGAGGGGGGGGGGGAGAGAGAGAGAGGAGGGGGGAGAGAGAGGAGGGGGGGAGAGAGAGGAGAGGGGGAGAGAGAGAGGATTGGGGAGAGAGAGAGAGAGGAGGGGGGAGAGAGAGAGAGAGGAGGGGGGGAGAGAGAGAGAGGAGGGGGGGGAGAGAGAGAGAGTGGAGGGGGGGAGAGAGAGAGGAGGGGGAGAGAGGAGGAGTGGGGAGAGAGAGAGTGGAAGGAGGGGGAGAGAGAGAGAGAGAGGAGGGGGGGGAGAGAGAGAGAGGAGGGGGGGGAGTGAGAGAGAGAGAGAGAGAGAGAGAGAGAGAGAGAGAGAGAGGAGGGGAGAGAGAGAGGGGGGAGAGAGGAGGGGGGAGAGAGAGGAGGGGGAGAGAGAGAGAGGAGGGGGTGGGAGTGAGAGGAGGGGGAGGGTGAGTGAGGAGGGGGGGAGAGTGAGGTGGGGGGAGAGTGAGGAGGGGGGGTGAGAGAGGAGGGGGGGAGAGAGAGTGAGTGGAGGGGGGTAGAGAGAGAGAGGAGGGGGGGGGAGAGAGAGAGGAGGGGGGGAGAGAGAGAGAGGAGGGGGGGGAGAGAGAGAGTGGAGGGGGGAGAGACAGAGCAGGGGAGAGAGAGAGAGGAGGGGGGAGGAGAGAGAGAGGAGAGAGAGAGAGGAGGGGGAGAGAGAGAGGAGGGGGGAGAGAGGAGGGGGGAGAGAGAGAGGAGGGGGGAGAGACAGAGCAGGGGAGAGAGAGAGAAGAGGGGGAGAGAGAGAGAGGAGGGGGGAGAGAGAGAGAGGAGGGGCAGGGAGAGAGAGGAGGGGGAGGGAGAGAGAGGAGGGGGAAGGGAGAGAGAGGAGGGGGAAGAGAGAGAGAGGAGGGGGGAGAGAGAGAGAGGAGGGGGGAGAGAGAGAGAGGAGGGCCGTTGCTGAGAACTTTTCCTGACTCGCCTCTTAAAAGAAACTTTTATTTGACAATGTATCTGTTCTCAGACGCGCTATTAGAGAGGGTTGGGGTTCCTTACAATGCATCTGATCTGAGATGCGCTATTAGAGAGGGTTGGGGTTCCTTACAATGCATCTGATCTCAGACACGCTATTAGAGAGGGTTGGGGTTCCTTACAATGTATCTGATCTCAGACACGCTATAGAGAGGGTTGGGGTTCCTTACAATGCATCTGATCTCAGGCGTGCTATTAGAGAGGGTTGGGGTTCCTTACAATGTATCTGATCTCAGACACGCTATAGAGAGGATTGGGGTTCCTTACAATGCATCTGATCTCAGACACGCTATTAGAGAGGGTTGGGGTTCCTTACAATGCATCTGATCTCAGGCGTGCTATTAGAGAGGGCTGGGGTTCCTTACAATGTATCTGATCTCAGACACGCTATAGAGAGGGTTGGGGTTCCTTACAATGCATCTGATCTGAGATGCGCTATTAGAGAGGGTTGGGGTTCCTTACAATGCATCTGATCTCAGACGCGCTATTACAGAGGGTTGGGGTTCCTTACAATGTATCTGATCTCTGATGTGCTATTAGAGAGGGTTGGGGTTCCTTACAATGCATCTGATCTGGGACGCGCTATTAGAGATGTTTGGGGTTCCTTACAATGCATCTGATATCACACACGCTATTAGAGAGGGTTGGGGTTCCTTACAATGTATCTGATCTCTGACACGCTATTAGAGAGTGTTGGGGTTCCTTACACTGCATCTGACCTCAGACGCGCTATTAGAGAGGGTTGGGGTTCCTTACAATGCATCTGATCTCAGATGCGCTATTAGAGAGGGTTGGGGTTCCTTACAATGTATCTAATCTCTGACACGCTATTAGAGAAGGTTGGGGTTCCTTACAATGCATCTGATCTCAGATGCGCTATTAGAGAGGGTTGCGGTTCCTTACAATGTATCTAATCTCTGACACGCTATTAGAGAGGGTTGGGGTTCCTTACAATGCATCTGATATCACACACGCTATTAGAGAGGGTTGGGGTTCCTTACAATGTATCTGATCTCTGACACGCTATTAGAGAGGGTTGGGGTTCCTTACATTGCATCTGACCTCAGACGCGCTATTAGAGAGGGTTGGGGTTCCTTACAATGCATCTGATCTCAGATGCGCTATTAGAGAGGGTTGGGGTTCCTTACAATGCATCTGATCTCAGACGCGCTATTAGAGAGGGTTGGGGTTCCTTACAATGTATCTAATCTCTGACACGCTATTAGAGAGGGTTGGGGTTCCTTATAATGCATCTAATCTCAGACGCTATTAGAGAGGATTGAGGTTCCTCAGAATTGCCCAATATAATTATAGGGTTACTTAACCAAAAACAATGAAAAACACTGCTCTAACACTTAACACATTTACAGTTTTTGTAAAAATTAGTACGACTACTTAAAAAAAAAAAAGACTGCTCTGAAATGCAATGCTTCTTTGGCAACTCAAGGGTTAAGTCACAGACGCCTGCCCGAAACCAGAGCACTACGCAAGAAATATTAATATATGTCTACGCTACAATAATTCATCCAGTTTCTAATTAACCGTCCTTAATTAGAAACCAAATTACTTATTGTACAGTTACAAAGTGAGCAGCTCGTCCCAGTCACTAAATCCCGCACATTTATATTCCCTGTATCCGCTAGGTACAGCCGCTATATACCATCTGCGGAACGGGTGCTGCTAAAAATCAGCGAGACCCCACCCCTAATCAGTGAGACCCCACCCCTAATCGGCGAGAGCCCAACCCTAATCGGCGAGACCCCAACCCTAATCGGCGAGACCCCACCCCTAATCGGCGAGACCCCACCCCTAATCGGCGAGACCCCACCCCTAATCGGCGAGACCCCACCCCTAATCGGCGAGACCACACCCCTAATCAGTGAGACCCCACCCCTAATAAGCGAGACCCCACCCCTAATCAGCGAGACCCACCCCTAATCAGCGAGACCCCACCCCTAATCGACGAGACCCCACCGCTAATTAGCGAGACCCGACCCCTAATCAGCGGGACCCCACCCCTAATCGACGAGACCCCACCGCTAATCAGCGAGATTCCACCCCTAATCAGCGAGACCACAGCCCTAATCAGAAAGACCCACCTCTAATCAGTGAGACCACCCCCCCTAATCAGCGAGAGCCCACCCCTAATCGACGAGACCCCACCCATAATCAGCGAGATCCCACCGCTAATCGGCGAGACCCCACCCCTAATCAGTTGACCCTACCCCTAATCAGCGAGACCCCACCCCTAATCAGCGAGACCCCACCCCTAATCGACGAGACCACACCTCTAATCAGTGAGACCTCACCCCTAATCAGAAAGACCCCACTCCTAATCAGCGAGACCCCACCCCTAATCAGAAAGACCCCACCCCTAATCAGCGAGACCCCACCCTTAATCAGCGAGACCCCACCCCTAATCAGCGAGACCACACCCCTAATCAGAAAGACCCCACCCCTAATCAGCGAGACCCCACCCTTAATCAGCGAGACCCCACCTCTAATCAGTGAGACCACACCCCTAATCAGCGAGACCACAGCCCTAATCAGAAAGACCACACCCCTAATCAGCGAGACCCCACCCCTTATCAGCGAGACCACACCCCTAATCAAAAAGACCCCACCCCTAATCAGCGAGACCCCACCCCTTATCAGCGAGACCACACCCCTAATCAAAAAGACCCCACCCCTAATCAGTGAGACCCCACCCCTTATCAGCGAGACCCCACCCCTTATCAGCGAGACCCTACTCCAAATCAGAAAGACCCCACCCCTAATCAGAAAGACCCCACCCCTAATCAGCGAGACCACACCCCTAATCAGCGAGACCACACCCCTAATCAGCGAGACCCCACCCCTAATCAGCGAGACCCCGCCCCTAAATCAGCGAGATTTGATGTGTCTGCACAGATAATCCATTAACCGCATTTAATCTCTCACGGCCAGGGAGGAGTTAGATTGCTGGCATAGACAGGGTTAACTAAATGCCCCCCCCCCCCCCCATTACAACACTGTCGTTCTGTCAGTGTCTTTAACCCTGTAGCTGCCAGAGGAGCGCGCGACACATTGCTAAGTATTAACTGTGTATTGTCCCCATAACTCCGCGCCCGGGACATACCTGGGAAGGAGACGGACGCTCAGCGGATCTCCGCCTGGGGACACTTTCTATATAAATAAGAAGTAGCCTTGCTCCAGTGGCCGGTGCAGCTCGCACACAGCGGCCCCCTCCCCCGCCCCATCGCTGCTTCAATCCTAATCCACCCGGGGAAGTCCTATTATCTCGTTGAGAAAAGAGGATTGGGAAATCAGGATTGTGGCGTCTCGCGCCGCAGGTGGCGAGGGAGGTTTTTATTTATTTATTTTAATGCTCTGATTGTTCCTGATCTAAACCCTTCATTATCAGCTGGATTGTTTTGCAACCAAGAACTGCAAATTGTGCAGGGGGCTCATCTCCAGTCCTCAAGCCCCCCCCCCCCCCCCCAACATGTCAGGTTTTCAGGATATCCCAGCTTCAGCACAGGTGGCTCAATCAGAGGCTTAGCCAAAGGCTGAGCTTCTGATTGAGCCACCTGTGCTGAAGCAGGGACTGATTGAGCCACCTGTGCTGAAGCAGGGACTGATTGAGCCACCTGTGCTGAAGCAGGGACTGATTGAGCCACCTGTGCTGAAGCAGGGACTGATTGAGCCACCTGTGCTGAAGCAGGGACTGATTGAGCCACCTGTGCTGAAGCAGGGACTGATTGAGCCACCTGTGCTGAAGCGGAGACTGATTGAGACGCCTGTGCTGAAGCGGAGACTGATTGAGACGCCTGTGCTGAAGCGGAGACTGATTGAGACGCCTGCTCTAAACTACGATAAATATTGCAGCTTTATAAAGGCAATAGATGTTACTCCTCCTATTCCCAGGCCTGTTAAAGTTAGTATTACCAGTGTTTGCAGTGGATTAAAAGAAAGTCGTTGTACTGTGCATGACTTACATGTGTTTAATACTGAGGGACTGGCTGTAATGTTAAAATATTTACAATTTGAAAGAAGAAAGGTGTCCTGAAATAATTCGTTTTCTTTAAAAGTGCAACCATTAGTCCAGGGGCGGCCAAATCCAGTCCTCAAGGGCCATCAACAGGTCAGGTTTTCAGGCTATCCCTGCTTCAGCACAGGTGGCTCAATCAGTTACATGGTAGATGAGGTTGAAAAGAGACATGCGTCCATCAAGTTCAACCTATGCTAAATTTAGATCAGTGGAAGACTTAACCACTACAGTAATTGAGCCATCTGTGCTGAAGCAGGGATATCCCCAATCATTAATATAGTAGTGGTACTCTGGGGTCGTAAATTCAAAAGTAATAATACTTCCTAATGCCATCACCCGCGTTTTCCACTACCGATTATAATGATATTCTTATCCTCTATCCTGGAACAGGATTACACATTTTCGGTGTCCCTTTGCAGTTTTTGAGATAGCTGTCTCCCTAGTTAAACTGCATGTTTCCTCCTGTTCCAGCAGCCAGCTGCCTGTGTAAAACGCAACATTGTTGCTACATGTGCCCTTTACACAGCCCTAGTTGGTTGCCCTGGCAACCTTCCAATCTTCATAGTGTGACGATAGGACGTAGCCGGCCTTCATTAATAAAGGTGGAGCCCGGCGGGCTGCCCCTGAAACCGTATGGCAAGGGCTGAGAGTGTCAGCTCTTGGGTCTAATATTGTACCTTAGTGTGTTGCCCTATAATTTTGTTCCCCTTATACTGTCCCCCATAGGGTTATAAGCTACTGTAGGAACTGTGTGTGTGGGGTTAACTATGTGTAGCCCTTTTTCTGAACACCTACCTAAGGGTCTACTGGTCGCTGTCTAACACCTGCGGCTCCAGGAGAGCTGAGCCTCCGCTTGCTGGGAGCCTGGGGTAATACACACTTATATCCTAGCGCAGCGCCTCCACTTACCCAGGATCCCCCATTCGAAAGATTTTCCCTGGGCAAGAACCATACCATATCTTGTGCAACAACCAAACTTTACTGTCTCTGTTTTTGATGCCTCCCGGACAACACAACATACATGAGTATATATATGCAGTAATATTATAACACGGAACCTTACACACACATTAGGTCTATCATTACGCTAAAGTGGCTCGGCCACACCTCAAAAGGGAATACTGTCCTGTACAGTTGTGGCTCTGCCACGCTCTCATAGAGTATGTCCTTAGTAAGTTTGGAGAAAATGTTATCTATCCGCTAGCCACTTGCTAGTGTTTGTTCGTTTAGTACTAAGGCGGGATCAGCGCCTGATGACCGGTGTCGGTGCACTTGCAGCATACAAAATACTCCTAGGGACCTGGGGAATGTCTCTGGCCTAGGCAGGCGGGTCACGGACCCCCTGCTCTCGCACTCCTTGTTCCGCCAAAAGCCCAACTCCTTCTGATAGCGTGGTGCTTTCCCCCACGCTTCCCGTTCTCCTCCCCTCACAACCCAGCCCGTTCATTGGCTCCTCGCTCCCAGCTGACTCCTTCAAGGGTCGCGGGGTTAAAGTTCAGTACATAGTCCCTTTCCATTAGTTCGCTGTTCGCGCGCTTCCTGAGCGCATGCGCGACCTTTCCTCTGCACCAGTGACCTCGCAACCTTGTGCAACAATATGGTGGCGCCCTGCATCAGCTTGCCGCGCGGAACCTGCCGTACAGTGAATACATGCACGGAGTTTAACACATCCCTACATATATAAGCCCAGTGGGCCAGTTAATGCATTATGTGTTTGTAGAGGGAGAGGGGGGTTGGCCTGGTATTAAAGGGGTTGCACCCCATATGGCCACCCCCTGACCTCACCAGGGAGGCAAGGGGTTGACTGGACTGCGGTCCAGGAATGTGGTTTGCACCTTGCTATGACATGAAAATGTATGTTCCCCTGTTGTAATGTATTTCCACCATGTACGTGTCTGAACCACACACACACTGGGATTCAGCCAGGAGGACAAGGGTTAATAGTTAGACAATGATTATAGCCCTTTGTTTTATGTTCCCGCCTTTTCAGGCACCATTTTGCAGAGCCCCATAGGCCGCCATTGAAGCTCCATTCATTTCAATGGCGGAGAGAGCGGTTTTGGACCTGTTTCCTTCGAAGACCAGCAGGTGGCGTCCGAGAGGAGGAGCGGCGGTTTCCCATTGTAAGTCAATGGGCCCATTGACTTCAATTGAGATTCCTCGGCGGCGATCTCCAGGAACAGGTTGGCAGCCGTCCAAACCGCAAAAGCGGATACTTTGTCTAAAAAAGAGTTTGATTACTGTTAGTTCAAGGTCAACGACAAGTAGCGTGGGAATCTTAGGTTCTAGGGCACCCAGAAATAAAATTCATTTTGCCCCTAGCTCCAAGGCCTCCCCGCACTTGACCACCACCGGGTCCAAGAATCCAGGACCCCCGAAAAGGGTCGTGCTGGCTGAGCGGGTCGCGCCATAGGTTTCAATGGCGGCGGCAGAAGCAGCACGAGAAAACGGCTAAGTCCGAAACCCGGAAAATCATAAGCCCATATCTCCGGTTCTGGAGGGTCCAAAGGGCCGAGGTTTGGGTACCTGCAGTCACTGTTCCGGCATGACCACAGAACCGTTCCCGACCCTCTCCAACCAACCCGACGGAGTATGGACCACCATAAAGGTTCGTGAGTTTTTCCCAGACTTCAATGGCGGCCGTTTCCCATTGACCGGCTATGGCTGAGAAGCCCCATAGGCTTCAACGGCGGCGGTGCCCCGTTGTACGTCTATGGCGACAGATTCCCATAGACGCCAATGGCGGAGGTTCACCATTGAAAGTCTATGGCGGCGGAGCCCGTTGTTTTCAATGGGGAATAAGTGAAAAACTGAGATTTATTTTACAGCGGAGAATTTTGTGATAAAATAAGAAACGGTTTATGTGGTATTTGCATATCTCCGGTTCTGAAGTTCGCAGCGGGCTGAAACTTTGACACTATAGTGTTCCACTTCCGGCATTAAGGCCTGGGGAGTTTGGACCCACTCGACCTAACAGAACCGGTTATTTTAATATGTGTGTATATCCAGAACCATAGTGTATTTCAAAGCGGGGACAAAAGCTCGCAAATGTTTCTGCACACTAAGGAATGCAAATGGTCAGGGGGGCGACCCAAAGTCTAAGAACCAGGCCCTGATCAAAAGACTCAGCCACTCTAACTGTTTACATGAGGGCGAGAAGCATGAAGCTGGAGTGGTTTGTAGGTGCTATAACTCACACCTACAAACAAAGAATATCCTGCCAGATATCCCATCTGGTAGACTGCCCGACGCCCCTGACTTGGGTGTGGGGCTACAGAAATGAGACCCTCCAGGTCCCAGTACGCATGTGCCATCTAGCTGGGGGGCATGGGTTAACAATGTTCCCACGTTTGAGATTGGGTGCAGCCAATTGTTCTCCAATAGTCTGCACTCAATAATAAGAATAGGGTTGCAAAGATATATAAACTGTTGTCAACCCTACAGTCTTTGTCTTCTTGATACATCTTGATTGATACCTGATTGCTGGAGAATTGCTATGTGACTACTTCTTCATTCCAACCCCTAAGTAAGTGTTACCTTCTTGTCTGTTAATTGTACTATATTGCTGTGTTCACCTATCTAAGGAATAAATATACTTTATTATATCTAAGCCTCGTTCAGTTCAACCCAGGTATTTGGTGTATATTATATCTTGCCATAAGTTACCGTGACAGTGTTGTATTCCCTTTGCCTCTTGGGCCCGCAATGGCCTGTGCAAGCTTATAAGTGGATTGCCTTGTATGGGTGGCCTCTTATGAGAAATAGCTGCAGGGCAGAGACTTCCGGAACACGAGGGAAAAGGGGGATAGTTTAACCTGTATTGCCTGCCAGCAAGGTATTAGAGCTGGTGTCTTAGAGAAGGTTTAGAACCCCCACATGATAGGTGCAAATGGTGGAGTGCAAGCTCTTGGGTCTAAATGTTAGTTTTTCGGTGTTTTAAAACTACAATGCATTTTGTGTTTGTCCTCTGAGGAAAACCCAGTTTGGTGACAAAAGGCAGGTACATGTGAATTAGCATTTCCAAGCAGAAGGCCCAAGTAATTGGATTCCCTGTGCAAAACCAGGTAGGTTTGTGCACATGGCCAAGGGGAGGGGACCCTTTTGGTTTACAGGAGATCTGCTTTGGTTTACAGGATATCTGCCTTTGTTTCCTCCAGACGTATAGGCGCCTTGACAGCAGGAGGTCTGGGACTAGCTAAAAACGTCCCTGTATGTCAAAACTCATAAGCACGTTTTCCATTGGCAAGTTTTGAATTTATCCCTCCTATCTGTAAATGCACAATCTCAATCCCTGCTGTAATTGGCTATCAGACCTCTCAATGATTTAGATATGAATCAAGCCTATATAAGAGTGTGCAGTAAAGCAGCTCTCTCTCTCTTTTTCGCCTGCCTGCTTTCCTGATGTGAAGACACGCTGCTGCTGGGCCTCTCACCTCTGCTTGTGAGTAAAAGAGCTATTCACACAGAGAAGCATGGGGGAGGAAAAGCCTAGCCAGCAGGCTGGATCTCGGTTCAGGAGTCCAGAACCAGGGTCCTATCAAGGTAAGCCTTTGCTGAAGCAGGTGCCTTGCAACTAGAAAAGGGCTAGATCTCATTCCCCAGACCCCAATGTGTATATGCTCTGTATCTTGTATTTCTGTGTGTTTCTGAGGTCAAATCCGAATAAACAGCAAATTTATTTTACTGCCTGTTTTGCCCTGTGACTGATCCCTTAAATATAAGGTGTATTTGGCCTGGTCTCCCATGACACATAGCCAGAAGGTTGGTTCAGTCCTGCTTGCTTCCCTGTCTTTCTGGCAGTTACATTGGTCCTTAGACTGTTCCTGCCTGCCACAGGAAAATGTGCTTCTTTCCCTGGAAGCTGGCTTTGTGAGTACATTCTCCCTCCATTACACCCCCTGCAAGGCAATCCTTTTTTTCCTCCCCCCATACCAAGGCACCTTCATCTAGAGAAGCTCTCTCTCACTACATACCACCACCAGCAAGTGCCTTTTATATTTCTGTTGACTCCCCCAATAAAGTTGAAGAAAATAGAAGGACTTTGTGTGCTTTCAAAAGGAGAGGAGTTAAACCACTGGAGTCATTCACATCCTGCATGTGACCCTGGTTCCAGAAGATCCTCCCACATTGTTCTACGCTGCGGAATCTGTTGGCGCCATACCAATAAGAGATAATAATATTCCAGGCAGCGGAAGTGGCTGCTTCATTGATACAGCACCGAGTTCAAACCTTTGCTAACAGTGTGCAAAGACCAGGCCCGTTCTGAATGAGACAGCCCCCCCCCCCCCCCTGTAGCACATTACACACCTCTGCTCACCCCCTCCCTTCTCTCCCATTGGAGGGCTGAGAGCCAGAGGAGGGTGAGAGAGTGGGTGAGGGGAGGTGCAGGGAGAGGGATGAGAGATGTAGAGGGAAGTACATTTACAGTCCGCAGAACTCAGGGCTGTATTACCTAAGCAGTGCTACTCCATAGGATAACTTAGCACCATTTAGTTAATATGGCTTCTTCCGGACTTTTCAAGTGACTTGGTTATATTGCGTCTTCCGGCATTAAATTTGTTTTATGGAGTAACGCCGCTGAGTGCCGGAGGGGCCCTGGCTCCATCGGAAAAGTGTGGTCATGTGACCACGGCGGCCCTTAACCCGGGAACGGAAGAGTCCACCTCTTTCCATTTCACTTCAGATGGCGTCCTGCGATCCACGTGAACGCAGGATGACAGCGTAGCTGCAAACACTGAGGCTTCTTTGGGCACGATGCAGCCGTCACGACACGGGCCCCTAGAAAGCATGGCTCGTTGTGACTATGTCTTGGGACACCCAAAGGGTTAATATACATTCACGTAAAGCAGCAGTCTGCGCGGATCGCCATTTTTCTTCTGCCTTACTTAATTAGATCTCTTGCCCTTTCCAAAGCAGTCTTGGTTTTGAAAATCTGACGCTTCGTTCAGGAGGTGTGTGTGTGTGTGTGTGTGTGTGTGTGTGTGTGTGTGTGTGTGTGTGTCTGTGTGTGTGTGTGTGTGTGTGTGGTGTCCGGGAGGTTAAAATGGGGCTCTCCCGTGAGCCCAGTGCAGTCTGAAGGTTGCCATGGTTACCTCAGAAGCTAGCATATACATTACTTTTCAAAGCGTCAGGGGAGTTCGTCTCGAAGTCATAAAATAGAAGAACATATCATAGTGCAAAAATGTTTAAACAGTGAAAAAAGTGAATTTGATCCAAAAATTACTACTCACATTTTAAGTAATCAAATCAGACATTCATTCAACTTAAGGGATGCGCCCTACTGTATGTGTAAACAGCAGCCACCAATCACAACCTCCAGAGGAGAAAAAAGAGAGACCATATAGTGTAGAGGTAAAACAATTATAATATCAAATACACGATTCAAGGCTTACACTTCATACAGTCGATGTGGGCACTCATAGGTAGCGGTTGACGGATATCCCTGGGACTCGCGATTCCTCGGGGTACTCGTTCACCTCGGCTCTCTCAGGAGACACTTGAATCCACACAAGAGCTTTCGTCCCTTCACTTCCGGCACGCCGAGAGCCTCCCAGGCTCCCGCTGCATCACTTCCGGATCAGATGGTATCAGTGGATTTTTCGTGTCCTCTTCTCTTCGCTGTTTAACTGGAACACTCTACGCGTTTCGTCGCTCTCTCTTGCGACTTCATCAGGAGTGTCTATTGGCTGCTTAGTCTACTACTATATACCCTAATGCCCTCCCTCTAATTAAGATCTAATTATTCAGTTAAAGTGGTATCACATATATTTAACAGAGTGGGTTGGTGTAGTGTAATTTACTTTTTCTGTCTTACTGTCATTTATATGTAGCCATGCTGTAAAATGGACTGCAGTTTCCTCTCCTGCTGGCAGTAAGGCCTGGTAAGTAACAGGGATGCCAGCAGCACTCATGGAGGTTTGCCCTCGCACCCTGGTGAGGTGCCCTATGTGTGGATGGGAGTGGCTACATACTCTGAGTCCACCATTAGTGACATCAGAGATGTGCCCGCCTCCTGAGAGATATAATATATAATATATAATTATATATATATAATATATAAGGCACAGCACTGCTCAAAGTTAGTGTTGATGTAAGGAGCAGGTCTGCGTTGAGACCTGGGGACAGAGGGCGCTAGTGCTGTAACTAGTGGCCCTATATTGATAAATCAGCAGCAAGTGGTGTACACGATACTGTGTCCAGGGACCTGGCACAGGGGTGATCTCCCTGAGGGGAGAGGGGATCCCACTCCATTGGGAGGGTGTACCTTTGAAAGGAGCACACGGTGCAATGTGTGGCTAAGTGACTTACTGCGAGGGGCAGCTAGCCCACATCAAGCAATAAAGAATGACCTTGAATAAAGACACTTCACTGTGTGAGTCTGGAATTACTCAGCAGGTGAAGACACCACCAAGAAGGAGTTCCTCATCAGAACCATCTCCTTTCGGACGCAGAGATCCTGATGAGGTGGAGGCGCTGCACTGTATGTAGGTAGGACTCATGCACACTACCTCAGCTGCCTGTCTGGGTTGGCATTCCCCACACAACATCATGCGGGAGACTCAGGAGTCCTGTTGCCAACAGGTGCACCACCAGACACAACCATGTAATAGGGACTGGTTAGACCACAGGGGCCAATGTGACATTGGGTGGGTCAAGCTAGGTCAGAAAATCCATTACATATACAATACAGGATAAAAAATAGAAATAAAAATAATAATAAAACACAAGAATAATACAGGAAAATCTCTACATGGCATCATCTAAAATATAAAAAAACTTAAAAAGCTTTCTAACCTATATATCAAGTTAGGACTATTAAAATCACGACGATGGTGGTTTTACTCAAAAGCATATGCAAAAAAAAGAGAAAAAGAAAAAGAAAACAGGATTAATAAAATATTATATTCACAATCAACATTATTTTACAGGAACACTCCTAATTCGATATCCACATTGAGTCCTCTAGGAGCTAGGGTTTTCAATGTGAAGATCCAGTAAGTTTCCCTTTTAGTTAGTTGAACATTACGGTCTCCTCCCCTACAATGAGGAAGTACTTTTTCCAAGATCGTAAAGGTCAATCCTGTGGTGTTACCTTGGTGATATGTAATAAAGTGTTCTGACAAAAGGTGTGTGGTTAGCCCTCTTCTAATGTTACCTAGGTGTTCTAGGATTCTTATCCTTACATCTCTGGAAATTGTGCCTATATACTGTATTGAAGACCACAAGGACATGTGATCATATATATTGCATAATCAGTTCTACATGTGACATGATGTTTAATATCATATTTTTATTTTGTCACATGGGAAGTGAAAGTGAATTTATCAGTGGTTCTATATTTACAGGCCTTACAAACTGTGCACCCAAAAAAACCTTTTATTACAGGTAACCAATTATTTTCTCTTTTTTCTTTTATTTTAGGCAATGAACTTGGGGCTAGTTGATTCTTCAAATTGTTTGCCTTCCTGAATATAACCATAGGTACATCTGGAACCACATCACCTAGTACTGTATTATGTCATTTTGGACAATATGCCAATGTTTCTTTATAATTTTTACAATTTTATTTGAATCCTTATTAAAATTAGTTAAAAATGAAAAACTAAATTTGTCTTTATTAATTGTATCTGATTTTTCCTCAGTTTTTGTTTTAATCTTTAGCAGATTCCTTTTATCCAAATCTCTTGCTTTTGTTATAGCATTTTTTAAATTGGCAGGATTATATTTCCTATGCAGGAACCTATTCTCCAATATTTTGGATTGTGTTTCGAAAACATTAAGATCTGTGCAATTACGTCTTACTCTTCTAAATTGGCCATAAGGCACATTGTTTAACCAATTTGGATGATGGCAACTTGAAGGTAAGATATAATTATTGCTGTCAACCTCCTTGTAGAAGGTTTTAGTTTTTAAGCATCCCTCCTCTACAAATATAGTCAAATCAAGGAAGTTGACAGAAATCTTGCTGTAATTGCATGTAAATTTTAAATTTGAATCATTGTCATTGATGTATTCAATGAATCTGAGAAGATCTGTTTCCTCACCTCTCCAAATAAAGATAATATCGTCGATAAATCTCCGCCATAGTACCAAATTTGCACCCAGCTCAGGAATAGACCAAATATAGTCATCCTCCCATATTACCATGAATAGATTAGCATACAGTAACTGGGTGCAAATTTGGTATCCATGGCGGTTCCACGCTTTTGTAAATAAAATGTAAGTTTAATGATTGTCTGATTTGATTACTTAAAATGTGAGTAGTCATTTTGGATGAATTTCACCTTTTTTTCACTGTTTAAACATTTTTGCACTATGATATGTTTTTTCATTCTATGACTTCGAGACGAACTCCCCTGACGCTTTGAAAAATCATCCAAGAAAAGACAAGTGAAACTGTCTTTTTTCAAGGGTTGTAGTTTATTTTGAGTTTTTTTTTACTTTATATGCACTTCAATTAGGCACGTGCACTATCACTGATTTTGTTTTATTAATCACATTGTCACTTTCACAATAGTGGTTATTATTATTATATTTTGGGTTTGTTTGAGCGCTATTGTCATTGTTTTCCTAGCATATACAGTACACCAGGCTTGCACAACTTGTCAAGTGAGAAGGGCCGATCTGCTCCAAGGAATACAGATTCGGGCCGCACGGGTAAAATCATCATCATCATCATCATCATCATCATCATCATCATCATCATCATCATCATCATCATCATCATCATCATCATATCTCCAGCACCCCTCAATCTCTCCCAGCACCCCTCATCATCCTCATATCTGCGCCAGCAACCCTCATCCTGATATCCCCCCAGCACCCCTCATCAACATCCTCATATCTCCCCCAGCACCCCTCATCCTCATATCCCCCCAGCACCCCTCATCATCTTCATCCTCATATCACCCCCTGCACTCCTCATCATCAACGTTTGTGACTCCCCATCTCTCACACCCCCATCTCTCCCCCTCACCCATAAACAATACTCACCCTCCACATCACACACAATACTCACCCTCCACATCACACACAATACCCCCCTGCAGACCACACACATTCCACCCCCCCTGCATCTCACATCCTCCCTGCACCTCACCCCCGTGCACCTCACCCCCTGCACCTCACCCCCTGCACCTCACATCACCCCCCTGCACATCCCCCCTGCACATCTCCCCCCTGCACATCACCACCCCTGCACGTCACCCCCCCTGCACATCACCCCCCCTCCACATCACCCCCTCCTGCACATCACCCCCCCTGCACATCACCCCCCCTGCACATCACCCCCCTGCACATCACCCCCCTGCACCTCACATCACCCCCTGCACCTCACAACACCCCGCTGCACCTCACATCACCCCCTGCACCTCCTCACCTCACATCTGCACCCCCCTGCACCTCACATCACCCCCTGCACCTCCTCACCTCACCTCACATTACCCCCTGCACCACCCCTCACCCCCCTGCACCTCAGATCACGGCGGAGAGCAGGCAAGACTGCGCGCACTCTCAAGCACCGGGCACTGGAAGTGCCGCACTACTAGAGAGTGCAGTCTTGAGAGCGGGCTGGGCTCGGGGAGGGAGGGGGGGTTCAGCTCGGGGAGGGAGGAGGGGTAAAGCCGCCGCTGCCGCCGCAGGCCACATAGTGAGTGCCGCGGGCCACGTGTTGTGCAGGCCTGCAGTACACAATACTTTTGAGGCTGGCGACATGGGGTTTTGTTACTGAACTTTCTGTGCTTATGCTTACGGAACGTTTTAAAAATATATAAGGTTTGTGAATTATGAAACAACCTTTGCCAGTATTGCAGAAGGTGTTTGTAACAGGGGAGTTATCCCTGTTCAGGTAATGTGCCTCTAATCCAGCAGTGTGGGGGTTAACTGCTGGTAGTCAATTAACAAACACCACCTGCCTGATTAGATTGCTTACAAAAGCCTGTCCTTTTGAGACAGGAAATGAGACTCCTTAGCTCATGTGTGAGCTGAACTTTGGAGACAGAGCAGAGGTTCTTGAGTCTCCCAGGAGAGACTAACCAAGAGAACACAGATCTCTGGAGCTGACAAATAAGACTTCTAAACCTGGATGCTGACATTTTCTGTGCACACACGGGTGCGATTCCAGGAGAGCAGAGAAGCTTACTCTACAGCAGCTAACAGATAAGACTTTTATTACAAGACTTTTTATATGTGTTCATTTCATGCTATGTGTTTGGGGCTGGGAGACATGCTTAACTAAGGGAGTTGTGAATTGCATAGTATTTCACTAGAACCACTCCCAAGTGAATAGAAGCTTTGTTTCCCCCTTGTTTGGATGGTTTCCTGATGTTAAGGAAAAGGCACAATAAAGCCTCGTTATAATTTCACCTTATAAAAGTCTCCATTGTGTACCTTTGTGAGCATCCGTCTACATATGGTGTTCGAAGTGGGACGAGAGGTCGTCTTTGAAGTTAGAAAGGACCAGAGATTTTTTCTGTGAATTTTTTTTATGCTTTTTGCCTACAAACAGTCTGAGCAACTTAAAAAAAACAAAAAAAAAACTCTCAGGCAGCAGAGACCAGAGTTAAAATGATACACACCACTGCACTGAAACCACAGATGGACTCTTTTCCCCAATCCCAAGAGGAGAGAGACTGCTGAAGCAGCTAAACCTTATTTGCCTATCACAAAGTGTAATATGGTCATTGAAATAGGGATTTTGCCTTCCAGCCATAGTCAGGGTTCAAGAAGTGAGTCAGCCCTTAAAAAGGGATAGGTGTTTGTTGTTTTCAAAAGTTTCGCTGAAGCAGTGAATACAGATGGTGACCCACGAGCGGTACTGATTTTGCAAATAAAGGTTGCCACACCGCATAGGGCTACCAGCTGTGAATGGAGTACAGGCATATCCCGCATTAACGTACGCAATGGGACCGGAGCATGTATGTAAAGTGAAAATGTACTTAAAGTGAAGCACTACCTTTTCCCCACTTATCGATGCATGTACTGTACTGCTATCGTCATATATGTGCATAACTGATGTAAATAACTCATGTGTAACAAGCTCTATAGTCTCCCTGCTTGCGCACAGCTTCGGTACAGGTAGGGAGCCGGTATTTGCTGTTCAGGACGTGCTGACAGGCGCATGCATGAGCTGCAGTTTGCCTATTGAGCGAGATGTACTTACTCGCGAGTGTACTTAAAGTGAGTGTCCTTAAACTGGGATATGCCTGTATATGCAGAAAAGTGTGAAAATTGCTACAAGACTGTGCTGAAGCAGGGGAATTTTTAGCAAACAAATGCTGAGTGTAAAATTGCCCTACAGGGGAAAAAGGGATTGCTGAACTGTGTAAAAGGTATTCCAAAGCCAATTGCTGAGTGTTGAGTCACCCTGCCGGGAATGAAAGAAATAGTCCACTGCAGAGAATGTTTTTTTTTCTGCAGGTAAAAAAGTCTGCCTATATATATCTTGGGAGCAAAACAGACACCAAAAGTGTGAAGTGTGAATGCCATAATACCCAAAGATGAGACTGAAAATTACTGAACTCAAGCAGAAAACCAAATTCTGTTGCTGAAGCGGAGGGATTGCACAGAGCAAGTAAATGGTGTAAAGCAAACAGAAGTTTTTTTTACCTAGCAACCACACATTCAGCATACCTAATGAGAGATTATACCTAGCAAGTAAATGGTGTAAAGCAAATAGACGTTTTTACCTAGCAACTGCACATCTTGTATACCTGATAAGAGAAAATGCATGCACAGTACTGCTGACATTGTCAAACTTACCCAAGAAAGGAAAAGTCTACAGAGGTGCCTGTGAGAGCTACGACCTCTACAAGCAAAATATGCCCACCTGTAGGACTACCACAATTGGGGGTTCTAGCAAATACAGTGACAACAGCTGCAATAGCGCCTCCTGAGGTCAGGAAGAAAATTATACCTGATAGCCTAAAAATGGAGGACAAGATGCAGCGTTCCTGTAATGAACCCTACCCCATGGAAGAGTGGCCCTTCCAGTCCAATAAGGAGGAAAACATCTCTTACGGGGAACTTGAACTGAGTCACATCCACAAAACACCCCAAGAATGGTGGGGGTGCCTGAACTCGGCACGAACAGAAAAGACCGCCCTCTATGATGACGAATATGGTCGACAAGAGAAAGAGCGGGAGCAGCAGATCACCCAATATTTCTGTCAGCTAAAGCAACTGCAAGAAAAGCCTGGCGTATATAATGAAGCTGCTAAAGTATCAAATAAAGAAGGAGACCCCAGTATTCTGGATGGGACGGAGTCATCCAAAACAAAAAAGCGGAAAAAGAAAAAGAAAAGCGGTTCTTCACTTACCGTGGAATGAACAGACACGTCCGCAGATCCTGTGGAGGAAAAGGGGGACCGAGTTGCCCTGCAGCCTAGAGAAAATGGAGAATTCGTCCCGCGGTTAACTGAATATCCAGAGGGCCCAATGCAGAAGTCGTGTACCCCAAAGAAGTGTCTGTCCGGTGCCAACAGTGAGGAACCCTCAACCAACCATCCCAGGGAAGTGGAGCCGGAACCAGTGAGTGACGATCCCTTGACCAGCCCTGAAGATGCCCTGAAAAATGTCAGGCATGACTGTGATATGCTCCGTGAACACTTGAAACAAAAGGAAGATGGTTACACAGAGCTACAGAAAAATAACGTGAGGCTACAAAAAGATGTGCTCACAATTTACTCTTTAGCCAGGACAGAATTGGACGATCTCAAGACTGAGCTAGATACTGCAAATGCTACTATTTCCGCCATGGAGGAAAAGCAGAGCCAATCTGATAAAATGGTGGCTACGCTAAAGCGGAAGTATGAGGAGGCACTGAAGCAGATGACAGTCTTCCAGCAAGAGGTTCACACTCTTCGCATAGAGCTGAATGCCTCACAACAGGAGGTCAACAGTGTCCGGATAGAGGTGGACGTATCTCAGAAGGAGGTTCATACACTCCGCAGAGCACTGGATGCCTTACATCATGAGACCAACAGCTGCCGCACAGACCTGGAAGTTTCCAGAAAGGAACTACACAGTCTCACTGAGGAGCTGGACATTTCAAGGGACGCAGAGCACCGACTGCAGAACCAACTGCAAGGTCTGCGTACACACCTCCAGTATGCTGAGCAGAAGCAGCAAACACTGCAGGAAGAAAAGCTGAAGGCTGCTAAAGAGGTACAAGCGCTGCAGGAACGTCTGAATACCCAGTACGTCCCCACAGAGCAGTATGAGGAGCTAAAGGCCACGCTGCATGTCTTCAGAGCATCATTGGAGGCGGAGCTTAGATACCAGGTGACTCTGTATGAGAGGGAGCGTGAGAAGGCTCAGAAACTGGAGCAAGAGCTGGAGAGACAGAGAGACTGTTCCATTCTCTTGAGTCAGTACACCAAGGAGAAAACAGACGCAGCGGCAACCTTGACGACAAAAATGACAGAGCTCCAGAATATGAAGGAGACTCTGATACAGACTCAGAGAAAGCAAAGTGCGCAGATAAATTCCCTGAGAAGAGACTTGCAAGACGCACTCAAACAGGTTGAGACTCTGCAGACCAGTAACTTACAGATTCCTCCAATACGGAAAAAGGTATTGGCTCTGCCCAAGCACCAGTATCCCACAGTAACTAATGCCCGTGAGGACAAGGGTACAGTGAGAGTTGGGGACTCCACATACCTTCAAAACAAGATTACGAAGTTTGAGCCACCTAAGAAAGCACTAGCCAAACCTACAGCTGCCCAACAGGCAACAAACAGAGGTAGGAGTACAGAATCAAAGCCAGAAGAATCCTTAGCCGAGAAAGCTAAAAAAATAGGACATTCTCTGGAAAAGGAGGTGGAGTTGCAACTCAGTCCCAAAGAAGCTGAACTGTCGACTCCGTGGTGTGGAGAAGCTGCAGAAAGACCGCTTCAAGAGCAGCAAACTCTAAGGACTAGTCCTAACTACTCTACAACTGTTGCCATACACTTTATCTACAAAAAGAGGAGTGCCCGACGCAACGGAAATCTCATGACCACACACACGGTAAAAAGACTTTACTTGGAAAAAGTCCTCCTCGAGCGACTGAGGAGTGCTGATCTCAAGCACCTTCGGGAGGAGACAAAAATAAACTGGAGAAAGGGCTCCAATCCCAGCGGGACAGAGGGTTCTCTTCTTCCATCCACTCTCATTCAAGTCACAGAAAGATCTCGAATGAGAGTGGAAGGATGGGATTTGGCCGTGGTAAGCCCGAGCTTCCCACAAACAGGGGAGGTATGTAACAGGGGAGTTATCCCTGTTCAGGTAATGTGCCTCTAATCCAGCAGTGTGGTGGTTAACTGCTGGTAGTCAATTAACAAACACCACCTGCCTGATTAGATTGCTTACAAAAGCTTGTCCTTTTGAGACAGGAAATGAGACTCCTTAGCTCACGTGTGAGCTGAACTTTGGAGACAGAGCAGAGGTTCTTGAGTCTCCCAGGAGAGACTGACCAAGAGAACACAGATCTCTGGAGCTGACAAATAAGACTTCTAAACCTGGATGCTGACATTTTCTGTGCACACACGGGTGCGGTTCCAGGAGAGCAGAGAAGCTTACTCTACAGCAGCTAACAGATAAGACTTTTATTACAAGACTTTTTATATGTGTTCATTTCATGATATGTGTTTGGGGCTGGGTGACATGCTTAACTAAGGGAGTTGTGAATTGCATAGTATTTCACTAGAACCACTCCCAAGTGAATAGAAGCTTTGTTTCCCCCTTGTTTGGATGGTTTCCTGATGTTTAGGAAAAGGCACAATAAAGCCTCGTTATAATTTCACCTTATAAAAGTCTCCATTGTGTACCTCTGTGAGCGTCCGTCTACAGTGTTGTATTGCCGAGGGCTTTCAGTTTACATATTTCTGGAAGACTCAACTTGGACAGATTTACAAGGACCAGAGGGAAATGCATGTGTCGGAATCAGTACCGGTAAAACAATAAGTGCCGGTACTGTGTACCGATATGATTTTTTAACGAAACCTAATCTGTCTCTCTCTCCATCTGTCTCTGCGTTTCTCCCCCAACAGGGGGGAATGAGTGTGAGGAGGGGGAAGTGAGTGAGCGGGAGTGAGTGGGGGGGGTCATTGAGTAATAGCAATGGGGGGAGTGTGAGGAGAGAGGTGGCAGATGGTGGAGTGAGAGGGGGAGGTGGTGGGAGTGTGAGAGCGGGGGAGAGGAGAGTGAGGGGGAGGGTGTGAGTGAATAAGAGAGGTGGGAAGAGTAAGAGAGAAGGGGGAGAGAAATACATGGGGAGAGGGGTGGAATAGCCGGGGGGAGAGCGAAGTGGTGTAAAAGAGTGGGGGGTCTCACAAGGCCGCCAACAAGGGGGGGGGGGGGAGAGCGTGGAAATTGCAGTTATGGGCCCTGAGAAAGCTGTCAGTGGCCCTGATGAGACACCCCAGTCCCGCCCCTGGTTTAAATGCCTGGGTGAGTACCTGTAAGAAAAACAAAATGTACTTTCACCACTGGTTGGCATCGCCTGATTTCAGCGACTTCTTTCTGAACTCTGAGATGTTACTGACAACATTTTTTGTCTAAAATCAGAAACATCCACCTCTTCGACCGAAATCTCAAACTGTGAGATTTGAGGAATTGGGACAAAAAAGTGGCACTTTAGTTGAAACAGGCTGATTTTTAGCAGTGAGACGCCATTGAAGTCTTTGAGAGGCTGATGCTAAAAATCAGTGAGACTGAGTCCAAGTCAGTGAGATTGAATTAAAATCAGTGAGTGTTGACGTCTGCAAAATATAACATTTGGAGATTTGACAGGGCTGAAACTCTCAGCTTTGAACTGTGAGGTTTTTAACTTTCTGCCCTTAAGAACAGGATCACTGACATCTGTCCCGGCCCGGCGGCGGTGCTGGGTGCCTGATCCGGGAAGTGCCTCTTCCTCACCCTCACTGCATGCTAAAAGAACGGGTAGCGGTCCTACTCCACAATCCATGGCCAACCTCACCCCCTCCACCCCCCCTGCTCAACAACCTGCACCCCCTTCCCTCAACATCCCGCACCCACCCTGCTCAACCTGTGCCCTCCTCCCTCAACTCAACACCCTGCGCCCACCTCTCTCAACAACCTCCACCCCCTCCGTTCAACAACCTGTGCCCCCCTCCGCTCATCACCCTGCACCCACCTCTGCTCAACCTGTGCCCACCTCCCTCAACACCGCCCACCCTCCTCTGCTCAACAACCTGCGCCCACACCCCTTGACAACTTGCACCCACCTCTCTCAACACCCCTGCCCCCTCCCTCCTCTACAACTTGCACCCCCCCACCCTGCTCAACAACATGTGGCCACCGCCCTCAACAACCTGGGGTAGAGTCAAGCCCTCAGTCCTGACCCTGGGTCCCGGGAAGGCTGTCAGCAGCCAGCTCTAGGATATTTGATGGCATTCACCAAGTGGTTTAAATCCCCATGGGCTCAAATAGCAGGACCAGACATGGACTCAAATAGCAGGACCAGACATGGGCTCAAATAGCAGGACCAGACATGGGCTCAAATAGCAGGACCAGACATGTTTGTTCTGTAGTCGTTGAGATAAACAATAATGTGAACTCTGAAACAATGCAAAATGCAAGTTATGTGCTGACACATACTGTAATATCACTTCTATCAGAGGAACCAGTGAGATAAGGGAGATGGAGGCATGTATTTCTGCCATTATTTCCTCAGCTCCTTCAAACAAATGTTACAAGCAGTGAGGTTTTCATTTAATGGGGCAGTGCTCACGCCCTAGTACAAAAGTGAGCAAAGGACAGTGACGTGTTTAATAGCTTAAATAGAGGTGAATTTAATTCTTAAAAGAAATATATATACAGACACATCTTTCCAAGGGCCCCCAACTGCAGTTTCCACTGCCCCCCCCCTTTGTCGGCAGCCTTGTGAGACGTCCCCTCTTTCACACCTCTTTGCGCTCCCCCACTCTATTCCCTCCCTTTCCCCATGTATTTCTCACCCCCTTCTCTCTTACTCTTCCCCCCTCTCTTCCTCACACACTCCCCCACCTCACTCTTCCTCTCTCCCCTTCCCACCCTCCCCCCTCTCGCACCTCTCCCCCAACTTTCCCCTCTCTCACTCCCCCATCTGCCACCTCTCTCTTCACACCCCCCCCCGCTATTACTCAATGACCCCCTCTCCCCTGGCCACACACATACAGTACACAATTATCCCCCAGTACGCAGGGCCAATGTAAGGAGTGGGTTTGTAGCTGTAAAATGAGAGCCCAGCAAAGCCAGGGAACGGGACGAAAGGGTTCTAGCTGCGGCTCCCACTCCATTGACGTGAGTTTCTGGATGGGACACAGGTCGGTCTGCAACTTGGGACGCCAAGGGACACAAGAACCACTATTTTGTGTATTCTGTAAGTACATTTTTCCATTTGGTCACATAGTGGTTTTCGTAACATCCAGATCCACAGAAACACCTATTTGTCGAATTAGGACAGGATACATTATACAGTTTGGCCACCTACTATGAAGTCCTTCCAGATATTTCATTCAGTCTGGTTTGCTGTATTCACATCTTCAGAGACTTTGAATATTCTATATCTACACCATCTTAATGGAATATTGACATTTACATTTATGGTGTGCCTACACATGAGACTGTCCTTGCCCGGACACGACCACACTGTTATTTGTTTTTTTTATGCCCTGTTATATTGTTCATCTGCCAAGTTTTGTGAGTGAACATCGTCTTTGTTGTTCGGTAAATTTCCCCCCATTATATAGACTCGCTATTTTTGGAGCATGTGCCTCTCTGATTTGTTTTTTGGACTATTGAAAGTGTGTTGGACCACACACTTAGGTGAGCACCCTATTTTGAGACACATTCTCTATTTTTGTCTCTTTCCCTTGTGTATTTTGTGATGCTTGTGTAACGGATTTTCTGGCCTAGCCTGACCCACCCAATCTCACATTGGCCCCTGTGGTCTAACCAGCCCCCATTACATGGTCGTGTCTGGTGGTGCACCTGTTGGCAACAGGACTCCTGAGTCTCCCGCATGATGTTGTGTATGGGGACTGTCAACCCAGACAGGCAGCTGAGGTAGTGTGTGCGAGTCCTACCTATATCCAGTGCAGCGCCTCCACCTCATCAGGATCCCTGCGTCCGCATGGGGATGATTCTGATGAAGAACTCCTCCGTGGTGCCATCATATGTAGAGTAAGGTCAGACTCACACATGAAGATGTCCTGAATCAAGGTTTCTTTATTGTGGCTTACGGTGCAGGCCAACTGCCCCATACAGTGAGTTATCTAGCCACACATCTTGCTGTGTTATCCTTTCAAAGGTACGCCCTCCCAATAGAGTGGGATCCCCTCTCCCCTCAGGGAGATCACCCCTGTGCCAGGTCCCTGGATACAGTATGGCATTGACAGCTTGATGCTGATTAATATAGAATGGGGCCACTAGTTACAGCACTAGTGGGCCTCTTTCTCCCAGGTCTCAACGCAGACCTGCTCCTTACTCCAACACACTAACTTTGAGCAGTGCTGTGCCTTATATCTCTCAGGAGGCAGGCACATCTCTGATGTCACTAACGGTGGACTCAGAGTATGTAGCCACTCCCATCCATACATAGGGCACCTCACCAGGGTGTGAGGGCAAACCTCCATGATTACTGCTGGCATCCTTGTAACTTACCAGGCTTACTGCCAGCAGGAGAGGAAACTGTAGACCATTTTACAGCGTGGCTATATTCTCCCCCTGGTGAATCCCAACGCGCCATCTGGGACCTAAATTTGGATACCTTCTCCGGGAAACACTGTAAAATGAAAACACAATCAGTTACAACATTATTAAGTTCACAGTAATTGTATCACACAAAGCACTCTCTGACCATCAGGGGCACTAACTCGCACAACATCTGTCCTGTTCCTCCTAATAGTAGTGACGAGGATCGGGTTTCTTAACTTCCCGACCCCCCCATATCCAGGACCATTACGCTATACTCGCGTGGCAACCCGCTCTCAGGCCTATACACTGCTTTGTGCATATAAATGCTTCGGCCTATGCTCCACACTCTCATAAGCTGAGCAATCCTCTCCTCCGCCTTGCGTCCAGTAAGGGCACCGCCTCGGTTTACCATGTACTGTTCAATTGTTTCCCGCAACCACCTGTCCCTGTTATCCTCAATCTCCTGCATGAGGGGTTCAGGGACATAGGGATACTCCAGCCCATGGGAGTTCTTGTATTTTGTTATAATGGCCCTCTCCGCCCTACTGGCCCGGATCAACCTTGTGTTGCCCGCTTTTCTTGGTAGCACCCATGATAGGGATTCATCTGGTTCCACAGGATCTGTCAATTTACTGGGACCCATGGGTTCTATTATATCATGACGGATCTGGTACCACCGCTCCTGCATTTCCTTTACCCGTTCCTCTTCAGTAAACTCCCCACGAGCCCACCAGTAATCAACCACACCCTCTTTCTCTAACAGGAACCGAGTGCGGTCTAACCATGCCTCGTAACCCTTGAATAAGGGGGCCCACCACCGGGTCTCCCTAATCTCCTCTGGGGCAAACTCTATGGAATCCCCTTCCTCCGGTTCCCCCCAGGAGGACACCCCGGATGTCCCGGTGGACCTGGAATTAGGCCGCCCTACCCTCTTGGGCCTAGTCGCAAGAGTCACGCTCCCTATGCTAGGGCATTCACTGGATACAGACACTTTCCGCGAATACCCTCCACCCACCGACCCGTCATTGGAAGTGAAACTTTCCAGTCTCTCCCCAGTCTGTTCTTCGGAGGTGCCCTGGGACCCTCCAGACATTCCCAAACTTGAGGATGACCCATGGGGACACGTGACCGGGACTGGGGCTTTAACTAGGGCATGGGGCTGGGCATAAGGGCTGACGATTGGTATCCGCGGGGTTCCGACCCGCTCTCTACCACTACATTGTCCGGAGTTGCCGCAAAGGCTCTCCGTTGGTCGGGTCTCACCGCTCTCGACTTTTCTCAATGTCTGCCAGCTCTTCTTAGGTCCGGGCCATCGGGAAGCACTGCCCGATCGGTGAGGCGCGGTCATCTCTCCGGTTGCTCCGCCACACCCGCCGGAAGTGACGTCATCGACGGGACTGGATGCTCCGCCATCTTGGGATGGGTCCCGAAGCTGGACCTCCTCCTCCAATACAACATCCGGCAGTTCCGCCGTTCTCTGTCGCACCGCCTGGGCCTGGCACCGCCCTTCCTCCGTCGATGTCACCTTCGGAGCCTGGTAGGAACAAGGACTGCTTTTACCGCTCCTGGGAGTTGGTGTGGATCGACCCTCGCCACTGGAACCGCCCGCCCCCGGAACCGGGGGACTCCGTCTCTCCGTCTTCCGCGGCACCGGTGATACTCGACTCTTCTCACCGACAGCTCCGGTAAGTGGCACTTTCCTCCCATTACTGCCACAGGAGTTCGTTGGCTGCCGGGTCACTACTGCGGACGACGCCACGGGTTCCTCATCAGAGGAATCTAATCCTATCTTGCTTGGGGGCACCCCCCGGGGTGACCGCCGCTTAGGTTCTCGGACGGCACAACGGCCGATAGTCTCTTTTTCCTCGGGCTCAGTCTTGACAACCGGCCCCTATCCCCATTCTCCGGGATCCGCAGTTTCCCTCCATAGCGCGCCGGGGAGCTCGGCCGATAGCATAGCCGCATCTCCCGCTGCCTCGACGGCCTGGATTGGTACAAAAGTAGGCATGGGCCACATGTATTGGAGGCCACATTGCGGGCAGCGTGCAGCTGTACCCACGGTGCCACCGGGTAGTCTGCACTGTAAGCAGAGACACGCCACCGTCTCAGTGCCCGCCATCACCAGGAAGCCTTCTGGGGCCGAGTAGGGTTGGGTAGGCACCATAGCACTTTCTTCCTGCTTATAGGCCATAGTCACGGTGGGAGGCACTTGCAGCAGTGGTCTGAGCAGCGTACCGGTTCCTCGTGACTGACGAACAGGGGTTGAGCTGCCAACCACTCCCTTGCTTAGCTCCACCCTCATCTGGCAAAACTGGAAACCACCCCCACTGGTGGAGATTAGGGGAGGGTCCCACAATTTTATAGGATGTCCCGGGATTATTGCTGCACTTTTCACAGTCCTGGGGGGCGCGGCTTCAGGTTTCACGCAACCCCCCCCCCCCCGAGCACCACTCCTTATTTGGCGCCATCCCCGGCCAAGTTCTCTCAGACTCTTTGTCTCTTCCTCCACCGGCAGCACTAATTACAGGAACTACTTTCTGTAAGGGCGCAGCCGGCTCACCAGCTCCTCGCTCAGCTGAATCCGCTCCCACTGGGCATATTTGGAAACCACTCCCCCTGGTTGAGATTAGGGGGAGGTCCCACAGATTGATCGGGTGACCCAGCACTGGGACTGAGTTAGTCATTGTCCATGAGGGCGCGGCTGCAGCTTTCGCGCCATACCCCCCATCAGGGTGGGGTTTTCCTGTTGGCGCCACTCCTGGCCAACTCTCTGTAAGTCCAGTATCTGCAGAATTTTCTGCACTTGATACACGCGGTCTCCCATGGAAGCGGGAGCCGCCATTTTGGTTTGCACTGTCAGTCTCTTTGACAATTGAGGTAGCGTTTAACTGTTTGTATGCCGACTGACAGGCAACTTCATCATATTCTCCACATACTGCACCGACACACTTTATTCGAGCAAATACCCGGTATGTACCTGGCAGATACCTGGAATGCGCCACTCCTCACCTCTGACAAGCCCCGTT
The DNA here is from genome assembly GCF_040206685.1 of Ascaphus truei. Taxonomy (NCBI): domain Eukaryota; kingdom Metazoa; phylum Chordata; class Amphibia; order Anura; family Ascaphidae; genus Ascaphus; species Ascaphus truei. The sequence continues at coordinate 5,599,074 of NC_134496.1, read as the reverse complement.
GCATTTGCCTTCCCAGCCTGGGTTCATGCCTGGCTGATGGGCGGCTGATCTGTTAAATGATAATGATTAGGATTTAATAGGCTGCAATGCTTCGCGTGTCTACCAGATGGCATAAATTCATGAATTGTAATGCAGTATATATATATATACTGTGCAGTATTGCAGCCAGCGGGAATAAAATGCTTCAATCCCTGCTTGGAAAATAACTCAATGCACTCGGGCAGAAAACAGTCACAAACCTCAATACACCCGGGTATACCCGAATTCGTGGGACTAGCCAAGCTCGAATAAAGTGTGTCGCCAGTGTATCACTGTAATGTCCTCCTCAATGTCCTCAGGGGTAGTACTCCTAGGTCCCAGACAGGACAAAAATGGCGCGGCCACAGCTTTCGTGCCACTCCACAACAGACTTGCCAAAGTCACATCAGTAGCTTGCTCTTCAGCGGAACGCACACCACATGCGCTCCCTCCATCTGCCTCTGTCCGCCATTTTGGACCTTCCGCACCGCGCGCATCTTCCAGTCTTGCGGTCGCCATTTGGTTGCTGTATTTGCGGTTATTGTACGTGGAGCTCCTCTCTGCGGGGCAGCCGCCACACCGGTACAATAAAGATTACCTTGATGCACCACCTTGTGTACCTAATGTAGGCTGGACTCGTGTTTGCACTACCTCAGGCTTGGCTCACTCTTTCTGTGTCTGCTGTATCTCCTTCCTCCCAGTCTGTGCTCCTTTTGGTAAGTGGTCTGGAATGGGCTAGAGTACTCTGGCTCCTCCATGCAGTACTTGGGCGTCTACCTACTGTTGGCCAGCCTAGCGCAGACCCTCTCCAGAATTCCTGACCACGTTAACAGGCTATCCCTTTAGGCATCCTACCACTAGCGCTACCTCAAGTTGACTAGGACAGCTATAGCCCGGCTCCAAACCCCCAACTCCTTTCAGGCCCCTAGGTCGTCCCTGCGAGCTGACAATACTCCATCAGCCCCCTGACTACCCCTAGGTCCGTCCCAACACAGCACAAAGTGGCAGCATACACTCTCCCTGTTTCCCAGTGTGCCTAGCAAAAGCCTGACCTGTTGACAGGTCTCTCAGCAGTGCCTCCAAATGTAACGGATTTTCTGGCCTAGCTTGACCCACCCAATCTCACATTGGCCCCTGTGGTCTAACCAGCCCCCATTACATGGTCGTGTCTGGTGGTGCACCTGTTGGCAACAGGACTCCTGAGTCTCCCGCATGATGTTGTGTATGGGGACTGTCAACCCAGACAGGCAGCTGAGGTAGTGTGTGCGAGTCCTACCTATATCCAGTGCAGCGCCTCCACCTCATCAGGATCCCTGCGTCCGCATGGGGATTATTCTGATGAAGAACTCCTCCGTGGTGCCATCATATGTAGAGTAAGGTCAGACTCACACATGAAGATGTCCTGAATCAAGGTTTCTTTATTGTGGCTTACGGTGCAGGCCAACTGCCCCATACAGTGAGTTATCTAGCCACACATCTTGCTGTGTTATCCTTTCAAAGGTACGCCCTCCCAATAGAGTGGGATCCCCTCTCCCCTCAGGGAGATCACCCCTGTGCCAGGTCCCTGGATACAGTATGGCATTGACAGCTTGATGCTGATTAATATAGAATGGGGCCACTAGTTACAGCTCTAGTGGGCCTCTTTCTCCCAGGTCTCAACGCAGACCTGCTCCTTACTCCAACACCCTAACTTTGAGCAGTGCTGTGCCTTATATCTCTCAGGAGGCAGGCACATCTCTGATGTCACTAACGGTGGACTCAGAGTATGTAGCCACTCCCATCCATACATAGGGCACCTCACCAGGGTGTGAGGGCAAACCTCCATGATTACTGCTGGCATCCCTGTAACTTACCAGGCTTACTGCCAGCAGGAGAGGAAACTGTAGACCATTTTACAGCATGGCTACACTTGCATCACCCCGGAACCTGAGACCTATGGCTACCAATAAGTCATGGGATCTTGCATGGGGGTGCAGGAGAGGACCAGGAGGAAAGGTATTGCATGAGAAGCCTGGTCTGGGAGGTAAAGAGAGCATGTGCCGTAGGAGGACTAGGAAGAGGGTTCCACATCAATAGGGGACCTGGGGGATAGAGATGAGGGCTGGCACCACAGACAACTGGAGAGGTGAGAGAGGGAAGAATGGTTGGCAATCCTGTTATAACTGAGAGTAGCGCTCATGCTGAGGTAGAGGACCAAATAGAACTAGGAAAAAGGACATCCACACCCTTGCATCCTGATTGTGTTCATGCCTAGGTGAGATCTCTGCGGAGGGAAGGAAATGGCAGAGGGTTAGGAAAGTGTGTGTGTAGAGGGGGGGGGGGGGGAAAAGAACTGTGCATGGATGTCTTAATGGGGACGGTGTGTGAAAGGGGGTGGGAGCTGAACTGGGGGGAGGAATGAGAATATAAGGGACCGGGGGTTGGGGGGATATTTATAGACCTGGGTGGGAGGTATATAGACCTGGGGGGTAGTTATACTCTCACCGGACCAGGAACCCATTATACTGCCTGGGATCCACGATTACATATTTATTTAGGCGAACCCCTTGGAGTCCCTTTGTGAACCGCTATGGGTTCCTGCACTCTCTGTTTTTATCTTTGGCGTACTTCTCCTAGTAATCTATATATAGAGAATTGAATTTTGTGAGATTGTTGCTAGATGTGATGAATCTGATTCGTCCGTGGGTCCGCGACTCTCATTGGCCAACAGGTACGCTGACATCACAGACACACCTACTCCACTGTGACACACACACATACTGCCACAGACTCTCACCCCGTCGCACTCACCATACCTTACCCACAACTCACCTCCCCGCTGGCTCCCCCCCACCATCAACCCCCTCACCCACAGCTCATCTCCCCGCTGGCTCCCCCCCACCATCACCCCCCCTCACCCACAGCTCCCCTCCCCGCTGTCTCCCCCCCACCATCACCCCCCCTCACCCACAGCTCACCTCCCCGCTGGCTCCCCCCCACCATCACCCCCCCTCACCCACAGCTCCCCTCCCCGCTGGCTCCCCCCCACCACCCACAGCTCCCCTCCCCGCCATCACCCCCCTCACCTCCCCGCTACCTTCCCCCCTATGCCACCGGCTCCCAATATTAAAATGGCGCTCCGCACTACTCCATCCTGTCATCACCCTTACCGCACGATTTCAACTGTGCACCCCTCTGGCCGGTGATCGGAAGAGGCTGCTCTGCCCCTCCCCCTGTGGTCATCTCCCGGAGGGAAGGGCATGTCCCGCGCGGCCTCCACTACCCTGCTCCCCCCTGTTGAAGGGGGAAGGCGCGCCGAGGGGGAAGGTAAGTGGAGGGGGGGGGGGGGGGTGGAAGTCGAATGGGAGGGTGGTGTGGTTTTAAAATGGGGTGGTGATATAAAAGTTTGTGTGTTTCCATTTTTGGTGGCTGCTAAAAGAGTAAAAGGCAGGTCAGGTCAACGTCAGATAAGGCTATATTTATTATAGGGTAAGAGGGGTGCACAGTTGAAATCGTGTGGTAAGGGTGACTCCTGTCCACTGCCCCCCCCTGTCCACTGTCCCCCCCTGTCCACTCTCCCCCCCCTGTCCACTGTCCCCCCCATCCACTGCCCCCCCCCCCATCCACTGCCCCCCCTCCTGTCCACTGTCCCCTCCTCCTGTCCACTGTCCCCCCCCTCCTGTCCACTGTCCCCCCCTCCTGTCCACTGTCCCCCCCCTCCTGTCCACTGTCCACCCCCTCCTGTCCACTGCCCCCCCCTCTTGTCCACTACCCCCGCTCCTGTCCACTGTCCCCTCCCTCCTGTCCACTGTCCCTCTCTCCCTCTGGGGGGGGAAACGGAGAAAGAGGGGGAGCACAGAAATAGGGGGAGAGGAGGGAGCGGGAAATTTAACTCACGGGCAACGCCGGGTCTCTCAGCTAGTTAATGATATATGGGATTCCACCCCAGAGGTGGCTGATACTGACATCATTGTAAAGTGCATTGGACTTGAAAGGTCCTTGATGGTATTTAATATGAAGCTGTCCACACATTTGTAAGGACTACAATTTTATTTGTAACAATATATCAATATATATCATCTTATATCATCTCTGCGACATCTTCCAACTTCTTCCTGAGCGAGCGCCTTCTCTATAGATTCTGCCTGTTCTGGCAGCTGCTGCTTCCACATCCGGCTCATATGGCTCAGATGCTGCTTTCTCTAGAGCTTGCTGCACCAGAGAAGGGTTATCAGGTGTCTGGTTTCACCGACTGTGGCAGGACGGCCTCGTGGTAGGGTCAGTAAGAGTCCAAACAATAGATGGTAGGCTTTAACCTTTAGTGGTTTATTCTCCACATTATAACACTTAGGAACACTGTCCCTTTAAGGCAAACCAAATCATAAAAAAAACCATACTCCCCTTTTGGAGACTAACTACACAAAATGTTCCTATCTATCCAACTGTGTAGCTAGGCTACCTCCAGTTTAAACCATCACAAATGTCTGGAAAGAAATATAAAGTCCTTATCTGTGAGTGGGGAACTCTGTGCCAAGAGAGTGCAGGCAATCCCTCCTGGATACTGCAACAGAGCTTTGCTCCCTCAGCAGGGTTGGAACGCCGGTTCCTTGAAGACAGGGCTGTGTTCAGCAGACTTGTTCACTCACATGGTGATTCTCTTTCTGGGTATGGGTCTAGCAGGCCTGGGGAACCAATCCAACGAGTGCCCTTCTTGGTTGGGGAAAGTCTCTCTCTGCTGGCAGCTGCCTGCCTTTTAAACCCCCTTTTTAGTCAGCAGTTCTTTGCTTAATTAGCTGCATGTGCAGCTAGTGTCACCAGAGGAGTTTAACTGCTTCCCTGCTGGAAAGTATGCACACTGCAAGCTCTCTGCAGTGACTGAACCCCACACGTTCTCTTTTACGGAGCTGTGACATCGTTGCTGCCTTTAAAAGGAGAATATTCAGCATGCACATGGGGACTAGCCTCTCATCACTTGTCCTCACTGGCCCTGGTTAGAATAAGCTGCACTCACATCTCTCTCTGTGCCTCCATTGGTCATCAGGATGTGATTGCTGCTGTTACAAGGAACCTCTCCTCCTCCTTTGCCCCATGCTGATGAATGAATGATAGATAACCCCCCCTGGCTTCAGCATTTATAGCTCCCCAGCACTCAGAGTATTATGATGTCCCGACGAGCTCTCGTGGCCTCACAATGCTGTGATCAGCTGCCAAGCTAGCTAAAGGCAGGCAGTATTTTGACCAATGAGGGATGACTACTCCAGGCAAGTAGCAGCAGCAATGTAGCCACACCCTCCCATTCTGATGTCACTGATGACCTCACTTTTTATCCAGATGCAAAAGTGTAGTGGTATAAGAGCTCCAGTGCCGGATCCTTATAATATATATATATATAGAAAAATTATAGCACATAAACCAAGGCACAGGATAAGAGGCTAGTGTAGAGGGAGTTAGGGGGTGGCCCGGGATTAAAGGGGTTACACCCCATTTGGCCATCCCCTGACCTCACCAGGGAGACAAGGGGTTAACTGGGCTGAGACCCAGAACTGTGATTTAACTCCTGTTATGACATGTAAATGTGTATTCCCCTGTTTCCCTTTTTTATTGTAACATCTGTTTAATCAGTGTCTGCATCACACACACTAGGATCCATCTGGGAGCACAAGGGTTAATAGTTGTTTAGTGATTATAGCCCTTTTTGTAATTTTCCCGCCTTTGCAGGCTCCCATAGGCCGCCATTGAGGCTCTATGTATTTCAATGGCGAATCCTGCTGTTGAGTCCTGTTCCTGAGAAGACCAGCAGATGGCGTCCGAGAGGGAGAGCGGCGGTTTCCCATTGAAAGTCAATGGGCTCATTGACTTCAATGGAGAAATCCTCGAGAGAGCTTTCCAGGAACGAGTTGGCTGCTGTCCAAACCGCTTAACCGCAAAGCGGATACATTTTCAATAGGAGAGCTTTGATCACTTACAAGTCAAGTTCAACGACAAGTGGCGTGGGAATAAACAGTTCTAGAGCACCTAGAAATAAAATTCTTTCTGCCCCTAGATCTTAGACCTCCCCCCACTCGACCACAACCGGGTCCCCGTATCCTGGACCCCCGATAAGGGTCGAACCGAGAAGAGCGGGTCGCGCCATAGGTTTCAATGGCGGCGGCAGAAACGGCTCAGGAAAACGGCTAAGTGTGTAAAGCTGAAATTTGGTAATCCATAGCGCCGGTTCCAGAGGGCCCAGCGGATCAGGGTTTGGGGTATCTGTAGCCACTGCTCCGGCATCGCTGCAGAACCATCCATGACCCGCTTGGACCAACCCGACGGAGTATGGACCCCCTTGAAAGTACGGGATTCTTCCCATAGACTCCAATGGCGGCCAAACCCCATTGACCGGCTACGGCGGAAAAACCCCATTGACTTCAACGGCGGCGTCGTCCCATTGAAAGTCTATGGCGGGGATTCCCATAGCCGCCAATGGCGGCGGTTTGCCATTGAAAGTCTATGGCTGCGGAACCCGTTGTTTTCAATGGGGATTAAGTGAAAAACCGTGATATAATTTACAGCGGAGATTTTTGTATTAAAATGTAAAACGGTTTTAAGTGTATTTGTGTATCTCCGGTTCCGAAGGTTATAGCAAGTTGCAAATTGGACCATAGGGTGTCCCAGTTCCGGCATTGAGAACTGGGAAGTTTGGACCTGCTGGACCTAACGGAACCGGATATTTTAATATGTTTATGTTTTAACTATCCTACTATGTTTCAATGTATGGGTAAAACCCAAAGGAAATTCCTTTGCATACCAGAGTAGCATATGGCCAGAGAGGCAACCCAATGCCTAGGACTTGAGTATGTTTCAAAGGATTTTGTCACCTCCACTGTTTGCATGAGGGCGGAGATTACTAAAACCAGAGCAGTCTTCAAGTGTTCCATTTCACACCTCACAACAAAGGGATTCCTGCCAGATACTCCGTTTGGTAGACTAGCAGGCATTCCTGATTCAGAGGAGGGGTTACAGAAATGAGACCCCAGAGCTCTACTGCGCATGTACCAACAAGTAGGGGGGCATGGATCAAATTGTGTTCCCACGTTAATAAGTGGCTAGAGTTAATTGAAAACCAATCCACTGTACTCAATGTTAAGGATAGGGCACAAAAGGTTTATAAACTGCTGTTCACCCTTTATCCTTGGTCTTCAAAATATCATCTGAATGCTACCTGATTGCGAGAGAATTGCTATGCTTCATACTTCTCATTCCCCAACCCCAAAGTAAGTGTACTTCTTGTATGTTACTGTATTATTCGTGTGTTCACCTATCCAAAGGAATAAATATACTTTATTATATCTAAGACTCGTTCAGTTCAACCCAGTGATTTGTGTAACCTTAATACCTGTGACAGGCTATCGTCACAGGCTATTAAAGTTAACTGGTGGCAGCGGTGGGATTGAACTGGACCTTGATTACAGTATTCTGCAGGGTACTGTGATCTAGTAGGAATTTGATGGTACTGTAATTGCAAGTTCCTGGGTCTAAAGATATTGAACACACGTTAGTGCAACAAGTAACGCAAGTTGTCACACCACCTCACCTGCTGCGACCCAGAACCATGAGTGAAGCGGAGAATGCCTATTACCTGAAAACTAGAAATCAGCTAAAAGACAAGTGCCGTGAATATGGACTGGAATATGTGGACCAGGAAGTCGAGGACATGATTGTCGCAATCACAGCACATGAAGCCAGGCTTGCAGAGTCTCAGGATACGGCTCAGCTTGCCCTTGTACAGCCGCCCGGAGATCAGGGACTGAACCCAGTGCCGGATCGGCAGAATCCCGGGGAGGGGACAAGTGCACCTCCCGGGACAAGTGCGACAAGAGGGGCACTGATGGCTGCGGCTACCAGTCCGTTTACCCCTGAAATGTTGGCACTGATAACAACATGGGGAGACCGAGGGACAGCGGAGGAGCGGCTAAAGTTTCTCTCAATGGCAGTGAACAGACCCGCTTATTGCCCCCCAGTCCAAACCCGCAAAGATGAACTCCAACTGGACAAGCACAGTCTCACCAAGTACGTGGAAGGCACTGATCAGATCGACATGTTTTTAAGGAACTTTGAAACGCAGTGCCGGCGGTACAAGGTGCTTCCCGAGCATAGGGTTGCACGCTTGGACCCGCTCCTCTCCGGCTTGGCTAAGCAGACATTGATGGCGCTTACAGAGGAGTTTGCTGATGACTATGACCACCTGAAAGAACTTTTGCTGTTTCAGCACGGTTTTACCCCTGAAGCTTACCGGGGTAAGTTATGGCTGGAAGAGAGGCACCCTCAGGAGACCTACGTCACTTATGTGACCTGCATGGCTTTGTACGGGCTAAACTGGGTGGAGGGCTCTGAGGCCAGGACTTACCAACGCCTGCTAGACCTCATCTTTCAGGAGCAGCTCATGCAGCAGTGCCCTCCGGCGGTGAGGGCTTTTGTGTATGACAAAAAGCCCAAGACCTACACCGAGGCGGCGAGGATGGCAGATGACTATGTGGTCAGCCGGTCCCAGATGACCGCCAAGGTACCAGCCAAAGCGGCGACCGCGCCGGTGCCGGCCAAAAAAGCTGTGAGTACCCCCCAGTGGACCCAAAAGCCGCCCGCGGGCAGCAGTTCACAGAAGGCGGGAGAGCTCCGGCATGAGCTCCGGTGCTACAATTGCAACAGCACTGGTCACCTCAGACCAGATTGCCCGGAACCCCTGCGTTCCAACAGACCTCATCAGGGGCAACGCAGCCCAGCTGCGAAGCCGGTAGCCCGCGTGCGGGTGGCTTCCACCAAAGAACCAGGACCGGTCATGGAAACAACTCCCAGCGAGACGTCCCATGTCACCCCTACCCTGGTTTCATCAGTGCCTACAGCCAGGAGCGGAGGACATCTCGGCACAGACCTGCAGCAGACGGACGGCCGGAGCAAACATCTTACCCCGGTCACAGTCGGTGTCCGGCAGGCAGTCGGCCTGCTGGATTCAGGAGCTTCAGTGACCCTGGTCCGACTGATATGGTCCGGCCAGAGGAATTGCTCCCAGGTCCTGGGATGCAGATCACTGTGGCCGATGGAGAGCCACGTTTCCTGCAGGTGGCCCGCATCTTTTTGGTTTGGGGGGTGGGCAAGGGTGTGCGGGAGGTGGGGGTTTTACCCGGTTTGGATGCCGACATTCTTTTGGGCAACGACCTGGGACCGATGACCTGCACCTACGACCGTGTGCCCCAGCCCGCTGCAGTGGCGGCAGTGACCCAGAGCCAGACCCCGGCAATGCCGGCGGCGGCCGCTCCAGTCCCCCAGCCTTTGGGACCAACGTTAGCAGAGGGCGCAGAGGAGCCCGGGGAGGTAAGCCAGGATCAGTTGCAACCACAGGCTGACTTACTGTTCCCTCTCACCCTGTCCCCTTCCCCTGACAATGACATGACTGGGGGTTGGCCAGACTTAGGAGCCCAGTTTAGGGAGGCAGTGAAGGCAGACCCTACCCTGGCCGGCGTGAGACTTCGGGCGTCCGAATCTTAGGCAGGGGAGGGCACTGAGCGCTGCCTACTGTATGGCATAAGGGACTCCTATACAGAGAAGAAGGGAACCCGGGGATAGAGGAGGAATTGACCAGTAAGCGACAGCTAGTAGTGCCCCAGGGGTACCGACAGCAATTGTTACGGGTAGCTCACTCTATTCCGTTAGCGGGACATCAGGGGGTCACTAGGACGCGAGCCCGGTTATTGCAGCGTTACTACTGGCCGGGGGCATCTCGAGATGCGAGCAATTTCTGCCGCTCTTGTAATGCCTGCCAGCGAGTAGGTAAGGCGGGCGATCGTGTGAAGGCACCCCTGAGACCCCTACCGATAATAGGGGAACCCTTCCAGAAGGTAGCGATGGACCTGATAGGACCCCTCATGATTCCTAGCAGATCAGGGAAGTGCTACATCCTCACGGTGGTGGATTTTGCCACCCGGTACCCGGAGGCGGTAGTGCTTGGCAGCATAAGTGCCAAGACAGTGGCAGCAGCTTTGCTGAACATTTTTGCTAGGGTAGATTTCCCTAGTGAGATCCTAACCGATCAGGGGTCGCAGTTCATGAGTGAACTGTTACATTGTCTCTGGGATACCTGCTCATGGGGGTGGCCCAGGACCACCTCGGCTGCTCAGACCAAGCAAAAGCGATGGTATGACCAGCAGGCCTGTAGCAGAGAATTCATCCCAGGACAGCAGGTGCTTGTTCTCAAACCCACTCGGGAGAACAAGTTGATGGCTGCCTGGTCGGGACCGTACTCGGTTATCCGAAAGGTGAATGAGTGCAACTATGTTGTACAGGTAGCGCCTGAGAGGCACAAGACCTACCACATCAACATGTTGAAAGAATACAGAGCACCGAGTATGGGAGCAGTGCTGGCCATTTGTTGCTCACTGCTGGAAGATCCGGCGAGCAATGCTCTGCCTGATCTCCTAGGGGAGGCTAGGCAGGGAAACACTGTAGAGCAGGTAGAGATAGGGGCACAGTTGAGTGCTAGGCAGAAGGGAGAAGCCAGGGACATGCTAGCTCAGTTTAGCACCCTCTTCACTGACATGCCAGGGACCACACATCTCACAAAACACCCAGTACACACAGGGGACCTGCAGCCTCTGCATAAGCACGCTTATAGAGTGTCAGCAGAGGTCAAGACAAGTATGGAGAGAGAGATTGAGGAGATGCTGACCATAGGGGTAATTACTCCGTCCCAGAGCCCTTGGGCAAGTCCAGTAGTCCTAGTTCCTAAGAAGGACAAGACCACCCGGTTTTGTGTAGACTACCGGTTGCTCAACGCTGGGACGGTGTCAGATGCTTACCCCATGCCCCGCATGGATGAGTTACTAGATGAACTCGCGGGGGCAAAGTATCTGACCACCATGGACTTGAGCAAAGGCTATTGGCAAATCCCACTGACCCTGGAGGCTAGGGAGAAGTCAGCATTCATCACTCCAAGTGGCCTCTATGAGTTTTTGGTGATGCCATTTGGGATGAAGAATGCCCCGGCTACCTTTCAACGCCTGGTCAATAGGTTACTGGAAGGGATGCAGAGCTATGCCAGGGCTTACTTAGATGACATTGCTGTCTTTAGTAATTCCTGGGAATCCCACATAGGACATGTGTCTGCGGTGCTGGATAGGATCAGGGAGGCTGGGCTTACCTTAAAACCCACTAAGTGTATGTTAGGGATGGCAGAAGTCCGGTACTTAGGGCACAGGGTGGGTGGAGGGCATCTCAAACCAGAGCCAGCCAAGGTAGAAGCCATAGTTGAGTGGCCTGTTCCAAAAAGCAAGAAACAGGTCATGGCATTTTTGGGCACCGCAGGGTACTATAGGAAGTTTGTCCCACAGTACAGCGCCGTGGCCAAACCCCTGACTGATCTGACTAAGAAGCAACTGCCTGTGCTTATTACCTGGACTCCTGCCTGTGAAACTGCTTTCCAGGCCCTGAAAACTGTGCTTGCTGGAGCCCCTATACTGGCTGCCCCAGACTATCCCAAGCATTTTCTTATACAAACTGATGCCTCAGACTTTGGTGTGGGGGCTGTGTTGAGCCAGGTGGGGGACGACGGCAAAGAGCACCCTGTGGTGTATCTCAGTCGCAAACTGCTCCCCAGGGAAGTGGCATATGCCACCATTGAGGAGTGCTTGGCCATTGTGTGGGCACTCAAAAAGCTCCAGCCCTATGTATATGGGAGGGCTTTCCCGGTCATCACAGACCACAATCCCCTGAGTTGGCTACAGAGGGTATCGGGGGAGAATGCCAAGTTGCTGAGATGGAGCTTGGCTTTGCAAGAATTTGAATTTACCATTCAACACAAAAAGGGCAGTGAAAACAGCAATGCTGATGGACTTTCACGCCAGGACTATCCCTCTGAGACTGAATTCATTAATGGTGCCAGCAGTGCCCCACTCCCCGTTAGGGCCAGTGGGCCACAGGTCACCCATTAAGAAGGGGAGGTGTAGAGGGAGAAAGGGGGTGGCCCGGGATTAAAGGGGTTACACCCCATTTGGCCATCCCCTGACCTCACCAGGGAGACAAGGGGTTAACTGGGCTGAGACCCAGAACTGTGATTTAACTCCTGTTATGACATGTAAATGTGTATTCCCCTGTTCCCCTGTTTTATTATAACATCTGTTTAATCAGTGTCTGCATCACACACACACTAGGATCCATCCGGCAGCACAAGGGTTAATAGTTGTTTAGTGATTATAGCCCTTTGTGTAATTTTCCCGCCTTTGCAGGCTCCCATAGGCCGCCATTGAGGCTCTATGTATTTCAATGGCGAATCCTGCTGTTGAGTCCTGTTCCTGAGAAGACCAGCAGATGGCGTCCGAGAGGGAGAGCGGCGGTTTCCCATTGAAAGTCAATGGGCTCATTGACTTCAATGGAGAAATCCTCGAGAGAGCTTTCCAGGAACGAGTTGGCTGCCGTCCAAACTGCTTAACCGCAAAGCGGATACATTTTCAATAGGAGAGCTTTGATCACTTACAAGTCAAGTTCAACGACAAGTGGCGTGGGAATAAACAGTTCTAGAGCACCTAGAGATAAAATTCCTTCTGCCCCTAGTTCCTAGACCTCCCCCCACTTGACCACAACCGGGTCCCCGTATCCTGGACCCCCGATAAGGGTCGAACCGAGAAGAGCGGGTCACGCCATAGGTTCCAATGGCGGCGGCAGAAACGGCTCAAGAAAACGGCTAAGTGTGAAAAGCTGAAATTTGGTAATCCATAGCTCCGGTTCCGGAGGGCCCTGTGGATCAGGGTTTGGGGTATCTGTAGCCACTGCTCCGGCATCGCTGCAGAACCATCCTTGACCCGCTTGGACCAACCCGACGGAGTATGGACCCCCTTGAAAGTTCGGGATTCTTCCCATAGACTCCAATGGCGGCCAAACCCCATTGACCGGCTACGGCGGAAAAACCCCATTGACTTCAACGGCGGCGTCGCCCCATTGAAAGTCTATGGCGGGGATACCCATAGCCGCCAATGGCGGCGGTTTGCCATTGAAAGTCTATGGCTGCGGAACCCGTTGTTTTCAATGGGGATTTAGTGAAAAACCGTGATTTAATTTACAGCGGAGATTTTTGTATTAAAATGTAAAACGGTTTTAAGTGTATTTGTGTATCTCTGGCTCCGAAGGTCATAGCAAGTCGCAAATTGGACCATAGGGTGTCCCAGTTCCGGCATTGAGAACTGGGAAGTTTGGACCTGCTGGACCTAACGGAACCGGATATTTTAATATGTTTATGTTTTAACAATCCTACTATGTTTCAATGTATGGGTAAAACCCAGAGGAAATTCCTTTGCATACCAGGGTAGCATATGGCCAGAGAGGCGACCCAATGTCTAGGACTTGAGTATGTTTCAAAGGATTTTGTCACCTCCACTGTTTGCATGAGGGCGGAGATTACTCAAACCAGAGCTGTCTTCAAGTGTTCCATTTCACACCTCACAACAAAGGGTTTCCTGCCAGATACTCCGTTTGGTAGACTAGCTGGCATTCCTGATTCAGAGGAGGGGTTACAGAAATGAGACCCCAGAGCTCTACTGCGCATGTACCAACTAGTAGGGGGGGCATGGATCAAATTGTGTTCCCACGTTAATGAGTGGCTAGAGTTAATTGAAAACCAATCCACTGTACTCAATGTTAAGGATAGGGCACAAAAGGTTTATAAACTGCTGTTCACCCTTTATCCTTGGTCTTCAAAATATCATCTGAATGCTACCTGATTGCGAGAGAATTGCTATGCTTCATACTTCTCATTCCCCAACCCCAAAGTAAGTGTACTTCTTGTTTGTTACTGTATTATTCGTGTGTTCACCTATCCAAAGGAATAAATACTTTATTATATGTAAGACTCGTTCAGTTCAACCCAGTGATTTGTGTAACCTTATTACCTGTGACAGACTATCGTCACAGCTAGTGGTGTATATATAGAGAGTAAAATAAATCTCAGGTGATATGAAGTCCTGTAAAGGGACAATATAACCCTGAAGGACAAGAGTAATGGGACTAAGCACACCACTCACAACCTCATTGGGATAGTCCCAGGACCACTATTATAACACATTAAGCAACAGCAAGAATATACTCACAAATATGCAAATACCTCTGTCCTGAGCCCCTTCTGCCTGTGCTTACTCCCTGGTGAGTGGGGGAGGGGGAGAGGAGGGAGATTGAGGGGAGGGGGATAGGAGGGAGAGTGAGAGGAGGGAGAGGAGGAGGGGGAGAGGAGGAGGGGGAGAGGAGGGAGAGGAGGAGGGGGAGAGGAGGAGGGGGAGAGGTGGAGGGGGAGAGAAGGGGGAGGGGGAGAGGCTGCTGCTTATTCAGCTCCTGCCCAGAGCCGCAGAGGTTGCAGCAGGGAGGAAACAGCCGGAGCTGTAGTGTGGAGCCCCGCCCCTGCCCTGCTGCATCCTCCTATAGTAGCAGGCAGGGGATGGAATGTGCAACCTCACTGGCTGTCGCTGGTTGAGCGACAGGCTGCTCAGCCTATCACAGAGGGGGGGGGATGAGCAGCTTCACTGCTTCTGGTCAGTCTGACTTGGCTCCCAGAGTTGCCGGCTGGAGGCACTTGCTGGGCTCTTCCAACCTCCCCCTTCCCCCTGGCGGCGGTAGCCTTGCATATTCATACATTGCAGTGTGCTGGAAAAGAGGAGCCGGCCTGGGAGAGGAGGAGATACTATGTGAGCTCTGCAGTGCCACCTGATGGCCAGGAATCTGTATTGAATTGCACACAGATGCTGCTCCTCTCCTCCCTGCAGCGCCACCTGATGGCCAGAATCTGTATTGAACTGCACACAGACGCTGCTCCTCTCCTCCCTGCAACCAGCCCAATTGTTCCAAATCTGACCGGCCTAGGGGGCAATTTCCCCCCTGCCCCCAGGCCAGTCCACCCCTGGATTCACCCCATAGATCGCCCCTATAAGTTGGCAATGCAGCTGTATCACAAGGCATATCTGCTGTCCCTCTCTCTGTCCCAATGCTTACAATACCTATACATAAGCATATAAGCCTTCCAAAACACATATACAATTACTAAAACACAATCGCGCACACAGATGGGCAAAACTTTACAAAATGCGTGTACGTTTTTTTGACCAAATCAATTCTTGTCGAACCAGTTCACAGACATTTTAACTGAAATTCTTACTGAATCTTGTCCGTATGTTGACTCAGCTCTGACTTTTTTTCGTGAGAAAAAGGGGTCAGTTTTGCATGGCTCGCCAACTTGGGGGAAAGATTCCCACATCTCTGATCACACTTACATTTCCTATTTACACTCCATACCATCCTTACCCATAAAGCGCCAACCTTCACTCTTACAAATACACCCCCATACATCCCTCTACACACACAGAATGACCGTTAAGACCCCTATTCCCTGTCATTATTAGTTTTGATGTGTTTGCCTGTGTTTTTCTTTTGCTAGTTTCTTATGCTGGCTATTAAGACAAGTGACCCAATTTAAGGGCAAGCAAACCCTTTGTCGGCCCTAATATCGAATGTATCAATACTAACAGTACCTAATACATGAGCAATGTCCGTTAGATTAGCCAAATTCCCACGCTGTGCAGCTAGCCTCTAAACCAGTGATATTATAGTATGACATAGACATCATCTTTCTATAGAGAGAAATAATGAAAGTTAATAAGACTTAATAAGACTTATTAATAAACTTAATAAGACTTCCTCTGTATTTCTATTTCTATATGCAGAGAGCTGCAATGTCTTTTTCACTCAAACCTCGTGGTTAGACCCATATTCTACTTGTTGAAAACATATTTCCCATTGCTGGGAAAGAGATCAGCTCCATTCCAATGAAGGGGATGAAAATCTTCCTCAGCATGGGGACCCTGATTCACAGGATATTCAATAAGGGGCTTGGGGTGTTATTCAAGAGAGTGCGGTAGTGCCGATCATGGCATTAATGTATGTAAACTCCCATCGGCGTAACACAGCAGGCGCCTCACATTGTCCCCCACTCTCTAACAAACTCTTGTCGGCCCTAACATCTAAGGCTGCGTCCATAGAGGGGGGAGCAGCGCTCCTCCGCGCTGAAGCTCGTCTGTGCAATCAGGAGTGATTACATGAACTAGTAGACGAGCCAGCGTGCGCGATCGGGAGGCGGGGGGAGGTGGGGCACTGACGTAACTGGGCCAATAGCCCGCAAAGCGCCGACATCATGGCGCCGTGACGTTGACGCTGCAACGCTCTGATTGGATGTTTTTAGCCGACAGCGTGCTCAGAAACAGGTTCTGCTGTTGGCTGAAAATCCCTTCGCCTCAGAACGCCTGCGGACGCTCGCGGGGGCCCCCTCTCAAGACATCCTCATTGAGGATGATGGGGCTCATCACGAAGCGTCCGCACGGCTCAGCGCTGACTGTCCTTCTATGGACTCAGCCTAATGTTGCCATAACTACACTACCTAATACAAGAACAATGTT
Organism: Ascaphus truei; assembly: GCF_040206685.1. Lineage (NCBI taxonomy): Eukaryota > Metazoa > Chordata > Amphibia > Anura > Ascaphidae > Ascaphus > Ascaphus truei. The sequence goes on along the minus strand of NC_134496.1, from coordinate 5,582,620 downwards.
CATTAGAATAACTGAATTCCCACACTGAAGGAAAACCTTTTTCCCCGCCTAGTCTTCAGAACTGAGAGGAACCTTTCCTCTGCCAAGAAAGCTGAAGGCCTTGTGACTGGATACACATCTGCACCATATTGCAGCAGACTTCCCCGGGAAGCTTTCACTCACTGCCACTTGTTATCTCCGATTTTTGATGTACTTACAGGCCCGGGAATACGAAAGAAATGAAACGTAACGCAAGCCAGGTTTCAAATCCTTTATCTCAATTTATTACTCATAGGGTAATGACTAAGATACTGATAAGAGGCGTAACATAGGCGTAACATAAGCGTAGCATAGGCGTAACATAGGCGTAACCTGGGTGTGTCTTGGGTGTAGCTTTGATTAGAGGCGTGATTTAGGGGCAGGACATATTAGTGGCATGATTTTGGGACGTGTTTCTCCCAATACAAGCAATGTCTGAATACATAGCTTATTCATTGTCTGTTGTCAAAAGAGACCTTGAATCTCTAGCAACTAAGTTATACTATTTTGCCTCTTTCAGAGAACCAGTCTTTTGTATATATGACTAAAAGAGCAGGAAACTGACAATACAAAAAGTATCTTAGCAATATCCTGAGCAGGGAGAAAGGAAATGTAATTTGGCAGAAACTGAGTGCATTAGGAATTATATTTCAGCAAAAGGCTGACTACAGAATCTTAACTAGTTATGATCAGACAAAATGGATGCTTAACACAAGTGTAGATTCTGGCCTGAACTACTAGTCCTAACACACGCTGTGCAGCTAGCCTCTGAACCAGCAATTTTATGGTATGAAATAGACTTCATCTTCATCAAAATCATGAAAGTGCAAAATGGGTTCTGTAAACTTAATAAGACTTCCTCTATATTTCTATTTATTTATAGACCTCAAACCTCTTGCTTCCACTCGAATCCCTATACTATTTGAAACTTCTCCCTCAGCTCTGGTACCTTTCCCTCCTTCTTCAAGCGTGCAACCTTTACTCAAATAAACCTTTACCCAAAGAATGCAGCTTGACCCTACCTGTCTCTCTAAATTTCGCCCTGTCTCCCTCCTGTCTTTTGCTTCTAAACTCCTTGAACATCTTGTATTCTCTCGATTACTCCTTTTTCTCACCTCCTATTCTCTCCTAGACCCTCTACAATCCGGCTTCCGCACTGCTCACTCCACTGAAACAGCCCTCACCAAAAATAACTAATGACCCCCATGCTGCAAAAGACAGAGGTCATTACACCCTGCTCATATTACTCAACCTCTCTGCAGCATTTGACACCTCTTCTGCTTCACATTCTCCATACTCTTGGTATCCATAACAAAGCTCTATCCTGGATCTCCTCTTACCTCTCCCATCGTACTTTCAGTGTCTCATTTGCTAAGATCTCCTCCTCCTCTGTCGATCTCTCTGTGGAGGGCTCTGTCCTGGGACCCCTTCTCTTTTCTCTGTACACACTCTCTCTAGGTGACATTATATCTTGGGTTCAAATATCACCTCTACGCTGATTAGAGATTTGGGGGCGGATTTGGTTCTGCCGCAGATTGGCCAGTACCTTTTGGTCTGCAGGTTTCCACGGATCAAACTCAAAAAGGGGCGGTCGCTTCTCAGGATTTTTTTTTTTATCATTGACAATTAATTCTGTGAATTCCACAATCCGTTGGTGGATTTTAAGAATCCAATCCGCGAATTCAGCAATCTGAGCGCAGCTTTCCGAATCCGTGGATTGATCCACCAGCGGATTTTGTATCCAATGGCGGTTTTTAATTAATCTGCACAGATTGAAACAGATTTTTAATGGAAAGTTCGGGAAATTCCGCAAAACGGATTTTGACAGTTTCACTCGTTTTAATGCTGATGACACATTTACCTTTCTACCCCTGACCTTGGCAGCTGCTCTACAGATATAGCAAAGATAGGAAGCGCTCTAACAAAAATAGGAAGTCCAAACTTTGGGATGATCTGATGTGGAGCAGCTTGAACAGTTGAATTGTTCCCAATTCCCAGCAACAATGTTCAAAGTGTTCAGCGCTCCTCGTGATAAGGAAAGATAAGAGAAAAAGAGAAAACAATATAGTGAAGTACGTTCGCAATATGTCATACAGTAAGCACATAAAGATGGTTAGATATACACTTACCTTTACATGCCTGGTATAGGCACGGGAATGTATCTTCTGATGTAATTTCACCTCCGTGTGGTAATAAAGGATTTCAAGAGGGACTTCTTTAAAAAGCTCCAGCTCCACCTGAATTTATATAAAGCTGGAGCTTTTAAAAGAAGTCCCTCTTGAAATCCTTTATTACCACACGGAGGTGAAATTACATCAAAAGATACCTTTACATGCCTGGTATGCCTGCCTTGAATGTAAGTGCATATCTTACCATCTTTATGTGCTTACTGTATGACATATTGCGAACGTACTTCACTATATTGTTTTCTCTTTTTCTCTTATCTTTACTTATCACGAGGAGCGCTGAACACTTTGAACATTTTAGCTGCTGTACAGACCAAAGTCTCTGAATGTCTCTCTGCTATATCATCCTGGATGGCCCTCCGCTGACTCAAATTTAACATGTCAAAGATGGAGCTCCTAATATTTCCTCCCAAGCATGGCTCTACTACCTCCCGCTACATTAATGTTTGCAGCACTATCACACACCCAGTATCGCAAGCACGGTGCCTAGGGGTCACACTTGACTACCTTCCCACACTCACAATGTAGCTAAGACTTGTCCTCTCTTCCTCCATAACAGTGGTTCCCAAACTTTTTCTGTTCCAGGCTCCCTAAGGTGATCGGATTTTTCCGCGGCGCCCAAAGTGAAAACAAAGTTGTATATATACATACCTAACAGTTGGAGAGCGCAGTTGGTATGTCTCTCACTCTCTCAGACACACTCACAAAGACACGCTCACGCAGACACGCACACACTCTCTCTCTCTCACACTCTCTCTCTCTCTCACACTCTCTCTCTCTC
>NC_134496.1:5575251-5579435 GCF_040206685.1 Ascaphus truei | reverse complement strand
CCCACCCTCCCTGCCCTTCGCACCCACCCCCACCCTCCCTGCCCTTCGCAACCACCCCCACCCTCCCTGCCCTTCACACCCACCCCCACCCTCCCTGCCCTTCGCATCCACCCCCACCCTCCCTGCCCTTCGCACCAACCCCCTCCAGCCCTGCCCTTCACCCCCTCCGGCCCTGCCCTTCGCCCCCTCCGGCCCTGCCCTTCGCCCCCTCCGGCCCTGCCCTTCGCCCCCTCCGGCCCTGCCCTTCACCCCCTCCGGCCCTGCCCTTCACTCACACACCCCCTGCCCTTCGCCCCCACCCTCCCTGCCCTTCGCCCCCACCCTCCCTGCCCTTCGCCCCCTCTCTCCCTGCCCTTCGCCCCCTCTCTCCCTGCCCTTCGCCCCCTCTCTCCCTGCCCTTCGCCCCCTCTCTCCCTGCCCTTCGCCCCCTCTCTCCCTGCCCTTCGCCCCCTCTCTCCCTGCCCTTCGCCCCCTCTCTCCCTGCCCTTCGCCCCCCTCCCTGCCCTTTGCCCCCTCGCCCCCCTCCCTGCCCTTTGCCCCCTCGCCCCCCTCCCTGCCCTTTGCCCCCTCGCCCCCCTCCCTGCCCTTTGCCCCCTCGCCCCCTCCCTGCCCTTTGCCCCCTCGCCCCCCTCCCTGCCCTTTGCCCCCTCGCCCCCCTCCCTGCCCTTTGCCTCCTCGCCCCCCTCCCTGCCCTTTGCCCCCTCGCCCCCCTCCCTGCCCTTTGCCCCCTCGCCCCCTCCCTGCCCTTCGCCCCTTCACCCCCCTCCCTGCCCTTCGCCCCTTCACCCCCCTCCCTGCCCTTCGCCCCCCTCCCTGCCCTTCCCCGCCTCTCCACGCCCCCCGCCCCAGCAATCACGGGCAACACCGGGTTTATCAGCTAGTATACAGATAAATACAGATGCACAACTATGCACATATACAGATAAATACAGATGCACAACTATGCACATATATACAGATAAATACAGATGCACAACTATGCACATATATACAGATAAATACAGATGCACAACTATGCACATATATACAGATAAATACAGATGCACAACTATGCACATATATACAGATAAATACAGATGCACAACTATGCACATATATACAGATAAATACAGATGCACAACTATGCACATATATACAGATAAATACAGATGCACAACTATGCACATATATACAGATGCACAACTATGCACATATATACAGATAAATACAGATGCACAACTATGCACATATATACAGATAAATACAGATGCACAACTATGCACATATATACAGATACATACAGATGCACAACTATGCACATATATACAGATAAATACAGATGCACAACTATGCACATATATACAGATAAATACAGATGCACAACTATGCACATATATACAGATAAATACAGATGCACAACTATGCACATATATACAGATAAATACAGATGCACAACTATGCACATATATACAGATAAATACAGATGCACAACTATGCACATATATACAGATAAATACAGATGCACAACTATGCACATATATACAGATAAATACAGATGCACAACTATGCACATATATACAGATAAATACAGATGCACAACTATGCACATATATACAGATAAATACAGATGCACAACTATGCACATATAAACAGATAAATACAGATGCACAACTATGCACATATATACAGATAAATACAGATGCACAACTATGCACATATATACAGATGCACAACTATGCACATATATACAGATAAATACAGATGCACAACTATGCACATATATACAGATGTACAACTATGCACATATATACAGATAAATACAGATGCACATATATACAGATAAATACAGACATTTTAAAATACCCAGATACACATACACACAGATAAACATATGAGAAACATATGCACATCCTTCATGTAGTATACACATAGTGACAGATACATAAGCACAGGCAAAAATAAGTAGAAACACATACAGTAAGTACATGCACTACTGCAAACACAGCTACAGACACAAACGTCTCTTCCTCACCTCACTAATGAGACGTTCCAGTTCCTGTCGACTCAATGTCAGGTTGCTGCCCGCAGCTTCTGTCAGCATCTGTGAACAACCGAGAAACTAAGAGGCCAATTTACTAAAGTCCCCTGGCTGCAAAAGTGGGACAGACTCTGCGCAAGATACAGCACCAGATTTATCAAAGAAAAGGAATCCCATTTAAAGCAATTTGAGTTTTTCCTTTGCTAAATCTGGTGCTGTTACTTTGCACTTGTTTTGCCCCAGGTTAGTAAATGACACTCACAAGAAAAAGTACGACAATCTTGATGTGTGCATATATCCTTGAAAAATATCTTTTATCACATTCTCCTAGCTACAAAATGATGGCAAAGTCTTTAAAAAAATAAATAAATAATGTGCTAGATTTCTCAAACGAAAAATCCCATGGAAAATGTTTTCATTGAGAAATCTGGTGCCGTTCTTTTACCCCAGTTTTGCCAGTGGGAGATTTTGATAAATACCCCCTCCCCACCCTCTTCCTATCATCGCAATGTCTTCGGGGGCTGCGTATGACGGAGATTGTTTCTAAAGTAGTATTATAGAAATGAAAGCTTCCTCATTTTAATTCAAACCTGGTGGTCCTCGGAGCGGAAACGCGGCTGGCCCCTACCGGTGAAAGTAGCCCGTTCCCCTCCAGGGAGAAAAAATGGCGGCTTAAATATTAAATCCCTTGCGTGGTGTGGGCCAATAGGAAGTCACGACGTCACAAGTTGCAGCTTCCTATTGGTCCTCATCCCACAGGGAGGATATAAAACCAGGAAGTGACGGTGATAACCTTTACCGTCAAGTATCTCGGAACTGGGGGTCGGGGGGGGGGGGTTTAATCATTAATTAGTCAATATAGTATTTGCATCACATCTTTGCTTTTTTTAATTGTGATACATTTAAAACACTTTTTTTTTACAGCCGACCTAACTTAAACAATGTAACAATGTAACCATTGTAAAATCCAGCAACATACATGTTACACAATGTAACTCCTGCGGCAGCCAGCAGAGGGCACACCTGAGGCTGATCAGCACTTTGTGTTCTGTACCCTGGGTTGGCAGCTGGAGACTGATAAATGATTTCCATTTTGTTGTGTGTGTTCTTTTATCTCCATGTTCCCTAAACAGGGCTCCGTTTCCCTTTTTTTTATTTAAAGCTGCAGTTTAAGCAATAAATATCCTACATGTGTGTTTTTTTTAAATAAATCAGTTCTGTACTATGAGAAAATACTTTTAGCATTTAATAAAAATATAAAGACATTTTTAATGTATTCTAATTTAACAAGCATTTCTATTGCAACATTTTACAAAGTAACAGCCCCTTCCTCTTCTGTAACAGGCTCTGTCACACCCCGTTTGTCCTCTCTCTAGCAGTGCACCAATTGTACCTAGTGCCTGCCTGGTCACATGATCTTCCTCACAGAATGTTGCATCTTGGGTAATCTTCTGCAGCCCTAACAGTGATTCAGTGAACCCCCTGTTGGTGGCCTTTGATGACTGGAGTTGGCCACAACTGATCTACACATTACTCATCAGATCCTATTCTGACCGTACCCTAATAAAAACTAATTGGGCCCATTTATTCTGACAGGAAGAATTAATGATAAAAACTTAGCCAATGCTAATTACCAATGATGGGCATGTCTTTCTATTATCTTTGTCTCCGTTTCGCTCCCCATGTCTCTGTCTGATACTCTCCTCACCCCATTCAATACAAGGCTCAGGTTAGCACACAGTTAACAATGTACTACAGTAACGCCTATCTATTTTAGGGGCCTATTTACTAAACTTCGATAAGTTCATTACAACATCAATCAGGTTGGCCTGTTCCTACCGAACGCTATGAAATTTGTGTAAAAACGGTTTTCACAAAAAATATATATATTTGTTTTTAGCGTTTCGTAAAAATAAATAAATGTCAAACCGTCCTAATTTGTATTTGCTTAACGAGTGAAATGAACTTAACGTTCGATTTCTCTCCAGCAGTCTGGAAGGGCTGCACGGAGAGACACTGCACCTCCCTGCACGGAGAGACACTGCATCTCCCTGCACAGCTCTTACAGACGCTCTCCCTGCACAGAGAGAGCTGCATCTCCCTGCACAGCTCTTACAGACGCTCTCCCTGCACAGAGAGAAGCTGCATCTCCCTGCACAGCTCTTAC
>NC_134496.1:5480251-5570251 GCF_040206685.1 Ascaphus truei | reverse complement strand
CACATACAAAATTTTCTCCCCCAAAAAAGTGCTGCCCCCAAAAAATTGCCGCTGTAGGCTACAGCCTACTCAGCCTTGTGGGAAATCCACCACTGGCTCATATTCAATATGGTGTGAAGGCATCATTCCCATCCCACTTCATCTTCGGGGTCTAGACCAGTGTTTTTCAACCAGGGTTCCTAGGGACCCTTGGGTTCCCCGGCATTCCTTAAGGGTTCCCTACAATTTTCTGGTCAATTGAAAACTGTACAGTGGCGGCCGCCCTGAGTCTAAAGCGGCCGCCACCGCGGGTAATTTAAAACCCCGTGCAGACGCTGGCTTTTTTTTTTTCGGCGCCGCAGGCGCTTCTATTGTTCAGCGCCATTAGGCGCTGATTGGAGAAACGGCCGCACGCGGCCGTGAGATGCGGCTGGCACGCGGTCAATTTCGGCGCCGAAAAAAAAAGGCACAGAAAATTGCAGTTAAGCTTTAGATTAAGCTTAGCCGCAACAGTATCAAATACAGAAAAATGTACAATGCATCTGATCACAGACGCGCTATTAGAGATTAGTTGCGGGTTCCTGAGAATATCACTTGCGGTTCCTTATCCGAAAAAAGGTTGGAAACCACTTGTCTAGAGCAGCGTTTCCCAATTAAATTTAGTCCCAGAACCCTTTTATATTTTGTATAACATAATGGAACCCCTTAAATATTTTTAGTGTAGCACATAAATAAATAAATAAATGCGCCGCAGGCGAAACATTTTCTTGGTTCAAGATCAAATACCTTTAAATTGAAAGTTACACCTGCTTGGGCTGCTGATCCTCCCGTTCCTTACCCCAATGCTACCTGCGGCCTCTCACTGCTGCGGAGCCAGCTCCCGATCTGCTTTCTGCCGGTCTCCTCTGATCCCTGCTCCTAGGCCCTCCGTGCGGTCCCGGCGGCCATTTTGGAATTGCTGGGATCGATTTCAGTGAACCCCGGCGGTCGCTCTGACGCCGCTATCTCCCGCAGCCTGCCTGTCCCCAGCAACCGGAAGGGCCCCCTGCCGGATACCCCAGCCTGCCGCCCCCACCAACCGGAAGGGCCCCCGCCGGATACCCTAGCCTGCCGCCCCCACCAACCGGAAGGGCCCCCGCCGGACACCCCAGCCTGCCGCCCCCACCAACCAGAAGGGCCCCCGCCGGACACCCCAGCCTGCCGCCCCCACCAACCAGAAGGGCCCCCGCCGGACACCCCAGCCTGCCGCCCCCACCAAAAAGAAGGGCCCCCGCCGGACACCCCAGCCTGCCGCCCCCACCAACCGAAGGGCCCCCGCCGGACACCCCAGCCTGCCGCCCCCACCAACCGAAGGGCCCTCGTCGGACACCCCAGCCTGCCGCCCCCACCAACCGGAAGGGCCCCCGCCGGATACCCTAGCCTGCCGCCCCCACCAACCGGAAGGGCCCCCGCCGGACACCCCAGCCTTCCGCCCCCACCAACCGAAGGGCCCTCGTCGGACACCCCAGCCTGCTGCCCCCACCAACCGAAGGGCCCTCGTCGGACACCCCAGCCTGCCAGAAGCTCCGGTTAACCAAAGGAGGAGCAGTGACCTAATTTTTTTATTTTTTCGCGGAACCCTTAATTTTACCTCACGGAACCCCAGGGTTCCGCGAGACCCCATTTGCGAAACGCCGGTCTACAGTATTGTGATATTTAAAGAAGCAATCTATGCAATATCCTACATGTTTCTTTTATTTTTTTAATCAGTTCTGTAGTATTAGGTAATACTTACTACTTTTTTTTTTTTTTTTTTAATGCAACTCTTTTTAATGAGTTTAATATACTGAGCATCCTTTGATTTCTATAGCAGGTTTTAGCCCCTCTCCCCAGCAGTGCAAGATCTTTGCAACACTTTCCTGTTTATTATCATTTGTTGGCAATATTCCTAGCAGTTTGAGCTGCAAACTGTAACAATAGATCATGTTACAGCAGCTTAGTAAGAATACATTGTAGCTGCTGAGTTACAATGACTGAACGATTGACTGAGACTGAAAGGCAGCCATTGAGTGAACCCTGGGAAGCAGGATTTTGCTGATCGATCATGGTAGAACTAAGCAAATTGATAGCTTCGGTAATTAGTAAATAAGGTAATGAAAGTCTGCATATATTAACACAACATACACACACACACACACACACACACACAATTTTTTAAGGGCTGCTTAGACTGCCGCTTTAAAAGAAATGTACAGATTCTAAGATTGACATAGTACATCAGCTACATATGTATGTAAAGCCCCTTCTGGATAAACGCATAACTTTTACCTTTATAGATAACGTATCTTCTCTGTGAGGATTATCCTGATGTCCGTCTGGCTTTATTTCCCCAGCATTGCAAGTGCCACATCGCCACGTACCACTGAGGGGCAATAGTGAGAGAAACAGACAGTCCCACTGGCACTGGTTATTTACATAGAGTCACTGGTTACAGTATGAGACATAGACTGCAGGCTGTAACCAAACTGACATACAATCTATTCATTGTCCCACAGATAATATAAATGCAGTACACACAGTATTAAATAACTAGTATACAGTCCCACCTACAGATGCAGTCAGAGAGACGTGGGAAACCACTGGTGGTCCATGTCTGCTAATGGGCTCTCTGCGGCTTTCCTCCCGGCTGCCGGGAAATGACGCGGCCGGATTCCTGCGACATTCCCCAACCCCGGCAAGTAAGTCTGGCCACATCTGTACACTGGTAACACACAGAGCGATGGGTCACAACAAGACTGATGTACTGTGTACGCTCTCCAACCAACTCTACAAATGGCAGGATTAGAATAAATGTATACAAGGGCCAGAAGTGTACGTGATTTTATACAGTATATAGTTATTATAGAAACCTATTCCAACAGCACATGGCAAATCCAATATAACCAGACCCCCACGAAGACCCAAAAGGTTGAAACAGCTGTCTGTGAGCTGGGGTACTGGCTCTGCACTTCTTTAACCCAGGCTGTGCTGAAAAGCTGTGTTATGCGGAAGGCAGAAGCTTAAAGGGGTCCATGTAACAATGGATATGAAGTAAAAGGTGACACTGTGCTCATTTGCATGTCATTTCCCAGAATCCCTGGCTGCAGTGGAAGCACTGTATGCTAAGAGATAATGGGGAAAGGCAGGGGGCAGACCAGTCTGAGACATGTGACTGTGCTCACATGTGGGTATTTTATTTGCTGTACATTTCCATACTTCAACATTTTGGAGCATTTATAAAACATCAGTACCCTATTGTTTCATCACCGTAACGTTATAGTGAGTATCAGTGGGGAAATGGCACGTAGTGCCTGAGCAACAGCAGGGCAGACAGTCCGAGGTGCAGCTGCAGAAGAGCCCTGCTGACATTGCCAGTCATGCAGACACATCCAGGATATGCCCGGCCAGGAGGAGGCGGGGCTGGGGGAATAATGCTGGTGGGTTCATTTACAACCATATACAGTAGATTTATATTTATCAAAATGTCCCAGCTGCAAAACTTGGGCAAGATCAGTGCACGATCAGTGCACGATCAGTGCACGATCAGTGCAAGATCAGTGCAAGATCAGTGCACGATCAGTGCAAGATCAGTGCACGATCAGTGCAAAAATCATTCCCTTCGTTTTCACCTGGTCTGCTTTGCTTTGTTGCAGTTCTTCAGTTTATCAGCCGAGAGACTTTAATAAAACAGGTGACTAATCTCGGACAAATCCCTTTGGGGTCATTTATGAAAGTCTCAGGGCTGCAAATATCAGCAAAACTGGAGTAAAACTGCACCCGAATTGAACAAAGAACACAAATTGGCTCCTTTTCTCTGATAAATCCTGGGCAGCTTTTTTGCTTTAGTTTGCCCCTATTTTTGCAGTCGGGACTTAATTCCTTTCATTTCCCGATCCCCATATACAATACTGTTATATTCTACTATAGGCTGAAGCTTTAGAACATTCAAGGATCTAGCTTTCTACAGTAATTGGTCGAAAAGTCTGGAAATAAATGTCCCATCAATTTGCAGATATTTGAACCAGTAACAGCTGATAACATAAATTAAATGTTAACATTGAAATAAAATCGAATTAAAACACATATTGCTTATTATAGTAGTTATCTGATCAGAAGAGGGCATTACCGGACCATTACTGCCCTATCTGGGATAAAGGCTCCAGCTGAGGTATTAATAGCCAGGTAATACATTGTTCTTCAGAGATTAGTATAGAAATATAATCCTTTACAGCACTTTGATATGTCTCATGGGGGCATGTAGTGCACAGCTAGAGCGGGGCCTGATTATGCAGGCAAGCCTTCCAAGGAAATCCCCAGGCCCTCCCTGAAGGACATCCCCACTTTCCTGCCAGGAGTTTCACCACTGCAGTATCACAATGAATTTTGGAGTACGGATTGGCAGCCTTTATCTGCCGATTACTGGTAAGCTCTTAAACATCGCGCCCCAAAATCCACTTCCACACAACTCCAAACGTCAGGCTCCTGTCTTGCATGACTCCTCCTTAACTTTAGGGGCAGAGGGAAGGGAGAGACTTGCCTAATGGTTGGGCTTCTCTTGTCTTGTGCTAGGAAGCGAGGAGCCTAACCAGTCAGGGCAATGTCTATGGAGTTATGTATGAACATTTCCTGGATGCAACATTGGTCCAAAAAGTAGCACCAGATTGATCAATATCCCATAGAAAGCAATGGAGCGTTTTTGTTTTTGTTGTTGGTTTTTTTTATTTTAGAAATCTAGGGGGAGATGTATCAAAGAGGGATGATGCCAGTGCTGGCCAGGCTCTTGGTAGGGGCAGTGGTTAAGGGTGTTGGCTGGTAGGCAGGTTGGATTTGGAAATTATTAGGTGGAATTGGGCACGGCCAAAGCGTTTATTTAAGGCGCCTGCCACATGGCGCCATGCAACAGGAAAAAGCAGACGATCTTGTCCACCAGCCCATATATGTTCAATGTTTTATGCACAGCGTTTATCTTGCTACAACTTTTAGGGGATGGGGTATGGCCTTGCTGGTTGTGGGCAGAAATTGGGGCTGATTATGCAGCTTGTAATAATTTAGAAGCCGCTTCCCCAGTGCCAGACGGCTAAGGTTGAAAGGGGCATCTTATTGTATTGTATGTCTTTATTTATATAGCGCCATTAATGTACATAGCGCTTCACAGTAGTAATACATGTTGTAATCATATAAATAACAAATAATATAAATAACAGATCATGGGAATAAGTGCTTCAGACATAAGAGTAACATTAAGGAAGGAGTCCCTGCCCGAGGAGCTTACAGTCTAATTGGTAGGTAGGGAGAACGTACAGAGACAGTAGGAGGGAGTTCTGGTAAGTGCGTCTGCAGGGGGCCAAGCTTTATGTATCATGTGTTCAGAATGTTCACAGTGCTATTCGTATGCTTCTTTAAGCAAGTGTGTCTTAAGGTGGGTCTTAAAGGTGGATATAGAGGGTGCTAGTCGGGCACTGAGGGGAAGGGCATTCCAGAGGTGTGGGGCAGTCAGTGAAAAAGGTTTAAGGCGGGAGAGGACTTTAGATACAAAGGGGGTAGAGAGAAGACATCCTTGGGCAGAACGCAAGAGTCGGGATGGTGCATAGCGAGAAATTAGGGCTGAGATGTAAGGAGGGGCAGAGTAGTGTAATCTTATGAATATTACTTACGAGGGATCTTATGGGGTAACCGTGTGGCTTAAATCGCTGGGTAGTTTAGTTGGTAGGACCCAGCAAAACCATTTGGTTAATATTCGGTTTACGTTGTTCTTTATTGGTTTGGGAAATAAAGCCTGTTTGCTCCAAGACCTGAGTGTTGATACGGTCAGGTTGTAAGGCCTTGGGTGGGCAGCTCAGTCCTCAAGGGCTCCCATATAGGTCAGGTTTTAAGGATATCCCTGCTTCAGCACATGTGGCTCAATCAGTGGCTCAGTCTTTGATTAAGCCACCTGTACTAAAGCAGGGATATTCTTAAAACTTGACCTGTTTGGTGGTCCTTGATGACTGGAGTTGCCCACCCCTGGTGAAAGGGATAAGAGGTGCGACAGGCCCTAAGGCCAGTAACGGCAAGTTTAGAGCAAAATAACTTGCGTCTCTATGCGTCGATGTACGCTCTCAGAAGCCGGGCCCTCAGTACCTGGTGTATGGCTATATGTTCGCTTGTTCTTATCTTGTATGACATTGTGGTTATATAACTACTGTCCCCCCCATTGTACGACATTGCTGAATATGTTGCCACTTTATAAATAAACAACTATACCAATAATGTACCTACAGAAGGTTTTTCCCCCCACGTTTTGCGTCGTATGCGCCAGCTTGCGATACGGGGAGTTAGGGAGGAGTTACATAACACACAGATTTTAATGAGATGGATATATGTGTGCTCATTTGCATTTATTTCCCAGAATCCCTAGCTTCAGTAGCTGCATTGAATGCTAGGAGATAACGGCGGAAGGTTGGGTTGCAGAACTGTCTAAGATGTGAATGTGCTCACGAGTGATATTTTTATTTTTTGAATGAGATGTAGCAAACTTAGTGTCTCCGTACGTAAACTTTCTGGCCAACAATCCGTGCCACGCGTTCAAAAACGTTGTTACCTTTGAGCAAATACGAGCAGAGAATGGACCAATGCATCCAAACGCGCGTATTTTGGCAAATTATGTTGATCATACCCTGTCTCTGCCCCCTCCTCTGGGTGTTCATTTTTTACCCAAGTATTGCAGCTCGGAGACATTGATACACAAGTCCCTTAATGACCAGAGATGGGCCTCCTAGATTCCACCGTGGAGGTATCTGCATAAATGTCTCTGAAGTCAAATGATAAAGCACACAGGCATGAAATAGGTTACATGCTCGCAGATAAATACAAAATATTGTTGTTTGGTCCCATGCAGACCCACATACCTTGGGATGTGAGTGAGAGGGGGCACCAAGCAGGAGAGGTGAAAGGAGCGGGGGCATCCATCGCAGCATAATAACTCCCCACCGTCCCGGCACACTGAGCACTCATCATCATTACTCTGAGGAGTGCAGAGAGAGAAGAGCGCTCACTATCAACGCTCTGAGAAGGAGTGCGGAGAGAGTAGAGCGCTCACTATCAATACTCTGAGGAGTGCGGAGAGAGAAGAGCGCTCACTATCAACGCTCTGAGGAGTGCGGAGAGAGAAGAGTGCTTACTATCAACGCTCTTAGAAGGAGTGAGGGGGAAGAAAAGTGCTCACTATCAACGTTCTGAGGAGTGCGGGGGAAGAAGAGCGCTCACTACCAATGCTCTTAGAAGGAGTGCAGAGCGAGAAGCTCATTATCAATATTATGAGAAGGAGTGCGGAGAGAGAAGAGTGCTCACTATCAATTCTGAGGAGTGCAGAGAGAGAAGAGCGCTCACTAGCAACACTCGGGAGGAGGGGGAAGAGAGATGCAAACAAAATTATGACATTGTTAAAATTTGCAAGCGATTTGGCAAGTGTTACGTCCATGGGCATTACAATTTACCTTAGTATGCTAATATCTTACTCTCTCTAAAATCGCTTGGTTCGCTTATTGCTGAGACTATACACACAGCACAATCTCACTCCCGCCTGGTAAGATTTTGTTGAACATTTATGAAATTGCAAAATCTAAGACTCATTTTGCGCCATTTTCAGCCCTTTGAGGCTCCAGGAAAATGTCCCAAGGTAGCAAAATTGGGGGATAAAACGCTGTAAATGACACCGCAGCATTTGGGTAGTTTCGCTAAAGTTGAAGGGAACAACATAGGAGGAATGTAAGATTAAAGGAGAAAAAAATAGCCAGGCAGGAGAGAGAATCTATGTATAGGGCAGGGGTGGGGGGAGAGTAACACAAAGTGGGGTGACAGGGCTGGTAGTGGGGTTTATGTGTTGGGGCACCTGATGCTGTGACAGGCTGGGAACTGGCACAGATGGGGCGATGACCTCAGTCTGTAAGGAGAGACAAAGAGGAATTGAGGGTTAATTTCTCTGTTGGAAGGCAGTGTCTGGGCCTCAATAACCCTTTCGCTGTCAGAAGGAATGCTTTGCTGGCCCCTCTGGCAGAGAAGGGGTTATAGAGAAATATTACGTGTTACACCTCATTAAAGAGAGATATTGGGTTCAGATCCCATTAAATGTGCAATCCCATATACTGAAATTAAATAGAACAGTTGTACTCAAACCTCTCCTCCAGGTTCACTGGCCATACTAAGGCTCGGGGACAACCAATGTCCTTACATACATGGGAATGTGTTTTATTTGCACGTGAATGGGATATTATTTGGTCATCTAAACTTTTCTCTGGGCTCTATAATCAGTCTTAAGACCCAAGATGAGATTTGGGAACCATAGAAATAGAGATAATGGGATCAGACCCAATTCTATCGTTCCTAACCCTCTGAGCCCATTAAACAGATATATCAGTCCCAGGCCCTTAAGTAGCATAGACATTGGGGCTCAGACTTATTACATATAGATATTGGGATCATACACCCAGTATATAGTTAATATAAGATCAGAACCCTACTAAGATAGATATTCAGGCTCTGCTCCTAATTAGAGACAGATACCATGTCTCAGGAACCTTTTACAGAAGAATATTAGGGCGTATAATATGTAGATGTTGAGGATTGTGCCCCCAGAGACATACCAAGGGCTTACACCCAGACCTCTATCACTGAGATATGTGACTATATCACTTCTATTAGGAGACATATCAGTGCTCACATGTTGGGAGACCAACTTGGGACGTAGAGTCAGCTTCAGGTTCTGGGTTCGGTTCCTCTCTAAGGTTTGCAGCTCTGTCTCCTTCTGCACGGATCTGTCTGTTGTACACTATCAGTATCAGCTGGGTTATGTACAAAGCTCTCAGATGTACAAGCAGTGCCACACACACATACACACCTGTCTGAAAGATATACATACACATACATGTCTCAGGTACATGCACTGTCACAAGCATATACACATACACACTTGCCTGATCTACATGGCCGTCACACACACACACACACACACACACACACACACACACACACACACACACACACACACACACACACACACACACACACACACACACCCCTGTCTGGGGTACGTGCATTGCCACACACACCTATTTGAGTTATATGCACTGTCACACACTTATCTAACCCCTCGTTATTTTCCCCAGACTGATTGTACATATGCTAGGGTAGGGGCCAAGTCCTATTCCCCTATGTGAGTGATATGCTAGGCCGCTAGTGGAGAGCTTGGGGGCAGTCAGACAATATGACACAACGTGTATCTTTGAATAACAGGGGCTTGTATTTATATGCTCCCACAGTAACACATTGAGGATCACCAATCATGAGGATCATATACTTATCAGACAACACAATTTATACAACACTACACCACCCTGGAGTCCCTGCACATTAGTCTCTCAATGCAAATCTTTCAATCCCAATACCCGCTGTTATTAAGGGGCCCTTTGTGGGTGCCGGCACAGCAATGGAGCTCTTAGGTGTGTTGGGAAAGGTTGCAGGCCTGTTACTTTGCAAAGACTTGGAAAGAAACCTGTATGTGTAACAATGGTATTGTGGTGTTTGCAAGTGGGATCCCCTTGACTGTTACTCACTAATCCCGGAACATGAGCAGCTGATACTTGGGGTGGACCATGGTTGTCCTCTGTGACTGCGCCGTGTCAGCAGAACTGGAGTAGTTCTGCTCACGTGCTGTTCTTGGCCTCCCACCTTCTGGGACAGGGAAGCAATCCTCCTGGTCCTCGGTGGGGACTCTTAAACTTTCCTTCTTTAGCCCCTCCCCTTCCGGGTAACCAATCATATCAAACCTCCCAGGGATTCTCAGTCATTGGCTCAAGAGCCTGTCCATCAATCACAGGTATCCTTTCATGGGGGTTAAGCATATAAACACACCTGTCTTATATATACATACACACCTGTCTTAGGCTGCGGCCATGGTACCGCAGACCGTGCGGAGGCGCCCGCATGCTGAGCGAACAGACTGCCTTAAGGCAGTGTTCGCGTCCATGCGGTGTGAGGGCGTGTGCACGCAGAAGCGGGAGGGGACGCGCATTGCGCAAGAAATCAGTTCAAACGGATTTCTTGGCGCGACAGGCCGGTCACGTGAGCGGTTCGCCCAATGAGGGTGAACCAGTTCCGTGACATTGGAATTGTAAGTGGAAAATGGGTTGGTGCTCAAATGCTCAGTCCCACATAATTGAGTCATAGAGTGATCAAAGAGAAGACAGACCTTGGGGTTAATGAATCCACAATTCAATGATGCCAGCAATCAATTATTAAACCTATATAAAGGCTCCATTGTCCCCTGAGAGTGGAGAGTAGTATAAATTATACCTACCCATTCTCACTGGGATGGCCTTATAGGAAAAACACATATCCCCATATGTCTCTCCAGGCGTGCAGCCATGATAAGATCCAGAAGTATCCAAAAAAGTGTAGTTCCAGCGCACAGCAGACAGAGAGCCAGGTCAGGAAAATAGGTTCTTTATTTAAGCTGCATTAAAAAAACGGAGGACGCAACACTCCTACACGTTTCGTGCGTGACCGCACTTTATCAATGCGTTCCGTGACATCACTGGCACGTCCCTAGGCACGCCCACGGACGGTGCATGTGCCATGGCCGAAAAACACACCCGCTTTAAGCGGGTGACGTCACGGCCGCGCACGCCTCCGCACGGGCGAAGGCACCATGGGCCGAGCCTTAGGTACATGTACTGTACTATTACACACACAAACACTGGTCTGAGGGTCATACACTGTCACACATACAGACACAAAGACACAAAGACACAAAAGAAACACACAATACTAACATCTTTTTGAGGTAACAAATCCAATGTATCACACAGATATACAGATAAATCACACCTAGAGTTACCTGCGCTGTCCCCCTTGTTGGTCTCTTGCCCGCTGACGGTGGAGGTGGCAGGTTTCCCCTCACCATGGCACGTGGGCACGGTGATTGTGACTTTCTGTGGAGCTGTAGAGATCGGAGAAAGTGTTAGACTGGGGTATTAAGGACCTACAGAGGAAACCGATTACTGGGGACCACTATAGGGCCATAAAGACAAAAAGGTGATAATGGGGTTTTTTGCACTAATTCATAGATCCATTCACTTGTATGGGCCTGTGGATGTATGCATGAGTATAAACATTCCTACACACAGTCACTAAGATACATACACGCATACATGCATGAACCCATTGATATAGTATTTAGTCATTCATACACTAATACATACATTATAGATAATGCTGAGTAGACAGACTCAGGTAGACACTTACCTACACTCAGACACAGAGCAGACTAACTCTCCCAGCAGCCACACTCACATACTGTACAAACTGCCGTAGGAGATTCAGTCTCCAGAGTCTACCCAAGATTTCAGGAGTCTCACAGTAATTTTGGGAGATTTGGCCTATCTGCATCTCAAAGGGCACACCAAATATTTACCTGGTTACAGGAGAAAAGCTCATTGGCATATACCAATGTCTGGTTCATTATCCTAACCTAACAGAGACCTGTAGACATTCCTCCATAAACTTCTTCCTGGCTGAAGAAAGACCTGTTGAATACCACTCTGAGCCTCTTTCTTACCAGAGACCCACAGAACCTCACTCCATTAACCTAGAGAGATCTGCAGAACATCACTCCATTATCCAGGAGAGATCTGCAGAACATCACTCCATTAACCTGGAGAGAGATCTGCAGAACATCACTCCATTAACCTGGAGAGAGATCTGCAGAACATCACTCTATGAACCTAGAGAGATCTGCAGAACATCACTCCATTAACCCAGAGAGAGATCTGCAGAACATCATTCCATTAACCTGGAGAGAGACCTGCAGAACATCATTCTATTAACCTGGAGAGAGATCTGCAGAACATCACTCCATTAACCCGGAGAGAGATCTGCAGAACATCACTCCATTAACCTAGAGAGATCTGCAGAACATCACTCCATTAACCTGGAGAGAGACCTGCAGAACATCACTCCATTAACCTAGAGAGATCTGCAGAACATCACTCCATTAACCTGGAGAGAGATCTGCAGAACATCTCTCAATTAACCAAGGGACCTGCAGAACATCACTCCATTAACCTGGATAGAGACCTACTGAGCATAATTCCATGATCCTCTCTGGCTAGAAAGTAATGCTGAGCATCCTTCCACTAACCCCTGTCCTGCCAAGAAGACCATCCGACCATTATCCCATTTACACAACCATGCAAACTGTGCAAGTGTGTGTCCTGGAAGAGTTCAGCAAAGAATGAGTCATCTTGTCCCCTGTTGAAGACATATACAAAGCTTCACTCCATTAACACCTTGTGCAGAGCATGCTTTAATTAACCCATTCCCTGCTGAAGACAGACAGTGAATGCTGTATGACTCACATCGTATCAGCGGTGCCTGTGGAGCCCCCAGCTTCTCAGCTTTCCGTGGGGGCTTAGTTTTAGGTGGGGGGGCCTGCGGAAGACAAAACGTGACACAATCGGTGGCCTCTTCTTTAGGATTGCACAGGCGGGCTGGTTGATAACACAGCGCTTGCTCAGTAATGTATTGCAGTGGCAGCTCCCGTGGCATTGAAGAAGTTACTACTTCCAGGGTTACAAAGTCGCCCTACCTGCGCTGGCTGGGTGTGTGGAGGGTGTTGTGTCTTTCTCCCCAACAGCTTTCCGTTTTGCCTGTGGCCGGGGGTGGGACATCGGTTTGGACGCAGGTGCAGGTCGGCGAGCCTTGCGCTGAGACGGAGTGTCTATCACTGAGAAGATGACATCATGTTTCCCATGGGACATCCTGTTTTGCTCCAGTTTTGCATCCAGGAGACTTTGCTACTAGACCCCCGTTCTCCACTAACATCGCATATTCCTTAATATACAGTAACTTCCCACATAGAATAAATCTATGATTGACATGGGGGCGGAAAAGAAGGGGCAAAGTTCCTTGCTATATTGATGCCAAAAAATTCAGGGCCCCATTAATATTAATACTGACTGCAATTTTTTTTCTCCCTCCCCCATCCTCTCCCTGATCCTCACTCTCATCCTCCCTCCTCATCCTAACTCTGCATCATCCCTCCCCATTATAATCATCATCTCGCCATCTCTTCCCCACCATCATCTCCTCTCTCCCTCACCATCATCTCCTCTCTCCCCCACCACTATCACCACTCTCTCCCCCCCACCATCATCACCTCTCTCCCCTGCCACCATCATCACCTCTCTCCTCCCCAGCATCATCAACTCTCTCTCCTACCCGCCACCATCAACCTCTCTCCCCCCACCATCACCTCTCTCTCTCCCCACCATAATCACCTCTCTCTCTCTTCCCCCAAAATTCATCACCTCTTTCTCCCCCCACTATAATCACCTCTCTCCCCCCTCGTCCCCCATGCCTACCTGTGGGTGGTCCCTTGTTAAACAGAAGCCGGCAGAGGAATCCGCAGCTGTTAGGCCGAGAGCACACACAGAGTTACGCGACGTGCGCGCGCTTTTCTGCGCGCGCTCTTCCGTCACCAACCCCTGGCGGCCAATGGTAGTGTTAATTGTTGAAACTACCATTGGCTGCGAAGCACGGCGTCGTCGCCGCTACTGTAGCTGGAGTCTTTCAAAAGTGTGATTCCCGGCTGCAGCAGCGCGACGTCAGTTTCAGCAGCCAATGTGCAGACGTTTTCATTGATTGGCTGCTGAAATTGCTGGGGGACGGGTGACGGCGTTTATTATTTATTATTCATTCTCATTATTTACATTATATTACATTATTTTTATTACATTATTTATTTATCCGCCGCTCGCCCGCTCCCCCACTTGCTCCCCCGAAGCCGGCCCGCTCCCTCGCTTGATCCCCCGAAACCGGCTTGCTCCCCTGCAACCGTCCCGATCCCCCCGCCCGCTCCCCCAAAGCAGAGCATGACACCAGGGGAGGAGCGCACTCTAGTGGTCTGACCCGGAAGTCTTTCTTACTTCCAGTGTCTGCTGTTGGAGCTTGCCCCTCCCCTGCTCTGCTGTGTAACAGCTGCTGATTCCTCTGCCGGCTTCTGTTTGACGGGGGCCCACCGCCGCCTACCATCTCGCCCACCTGTCTGAAGAGAGCGATGGGCCACCGACAGGGGTGGGGGGAGAGCGGGCCCCGCAAGAGTGCGGGCGCCCGGGCTGCCCAGACTATAGCTGCGCCCCTGTAGCAAGGATGTTTTTTTTGATACATATGAAGCCTTATTTTACCCCTGAACTGCACCACTTTTGCCTTGATACATATATTATTATTATATATTATAGTAGTATGCCAGGCAAAACAGATGCAAAAACACTACCAGATTTACCAAACAAGAAGTTCCTATTGGTTTCAATGTTATTCCTTAATAAATATGGTGGTTTCTTTACCCCAATTTTGCAGCCGGGAGACTTTCATAAATGACCCCAGAAGGATTATACAATAAATAGAGTGCAGTTTTTTGCTCCAGTTCTGCCGCCAGGAGACATTGATACACAGTGGGTGGGACGAGTTACATGACGCACACATTATAATGAGACGTAGCAAACTCCACATAACTTTTGTATCTTGTATTTGTGTAAAAAAGTCCACCAGGTCTGAGGTGACAATTTGCGTCAGATATAAGAAACGCTTTCATACATTTGACGTAAACATGAGCAGAAAAGGGAGCAATGCGTGAATGCAACCTTCAAACAGTACTTTCCTTACGTTGATGCGTCGCTCCCATAATGTCTATATCTCACAGTACAGATAAGTGCGTTTTGATGCCTGTCCAGATTTTTTGGGCAGCGCTGCAGCGTTTATCTGATGCAAAATGTTAGATTTACGCCACTTCAGATAGGAAGGATTTTTTGGGGCAAATAAAAGGGAAAAAGAGTAACTCCCCCCAACTCCTCCTACTGACTCTCCCCAAGGTGCAAACTGGGGCAGAGACGCAGAATGTGATACATCTCATAATTTGTGCCCCATGTAACTCCCCCAACTCCTCCTACTGACTCTCCCCAAGGTGCAAACTGGGGAAGAATTGGAGCAAAATACTTTGATACATAAGGGCAGGATAAAAATGACCTGGTTTTAAACCTGTTTCCTTCCAGCTATCAAAACATTGGAGTAAAGAAGGATTTTAAGAGAGCAGTAATGTAAAGAGGTTATCAAATGACAGAAGAATCTGCAGATGTCACAGGGCCGCAGACAGATTTCCCGGGGCCCAGGACATCCGGGGCGCACCCCCCCCCACCCCGGTATTGCCAGCCCCTCCCATTTCACACCTCACAAGTCCCCTCTATTTCCCACGTATTTCTCTCCCCTCCGTCTCACTCCCTCTTCCTCAACCAACCCCTCTCATTCCCTCCCCCTCCCGCCTCGCATGTATTTCTCTTCCCTGCGTCTCACTCTTACTCTCTCTTTTCCTCACTCTCTCCTTCTCCCCCTCTCTTCTCTCACTCACCCCCACTTTCCATCAACTACCCTACTTTAAAATGCCCCCCACTCCCCCAATACATTTTAAAATGCCCCCCACTACCCCAATACATTTATATCTCTCTCTGCCTATCCTTTACAGTACTAATATAAAGGGTTTGATCTAAGATCCTCCTAAAACTGTTAATTCTCCCGGACGGGATCTACATAGTAGAATCTAAATGCATAGGAGGTTACAAAATACTAGGAGCAGATCGCCTCTTCTCGATCAATTAACCTTGAGATGCTTCGGGTTGTTCACTTTTAAATGTATATGTTAATTAAGTTTACTGTCTATAAACAACCATGTGATGTGAATGTACCCCTGTCAGAAAATAATAAAAATGTTTGAAACAAAAAAAAAAAGACCCGGCTCACCCTCACTGCAGGTTTATATCCTTCTGTCCCACGCCGAGCTGGCGCGCACCAGTCCTCCCTCTATGCAGTCATGTACCGGATGCTGGGCCAACCCTATTTTCCGGCACGCTGACGTCACATAGGCCCATCGGTGTGGGATAGTGATAGAGGCCTGCAGGCATCTGAGAGAGAGCCGGGGCCAGGTCATGGGAGGACCGACAGCCAGGCCTGTCCAGAGGTCGGGGCCAACTTGCACCACCGGCCACCGGCCCCGAGACACCTGTACCTTCTGTCTCCCCCTGTCGGCGGCCCTGCCTGCTAGTGACCTGCGGGCAATTTCTGTTCTGTGTGGTGTGTAATTGTGGAGTTACCTGCACGCAGAGCTCTGTGAATGCCTGAGAGACGGGGGTAGCTGCGTAGAATAAACTCAGTGGACAAGAGAGACCAGAAGCCACGGATTGCGCACGCATCACGTTCCAGAAGCCACGTAAGGAGAGCGTGGGATGCCTTCTGGGCGCCCATCCCCTCCCCTGCAAGCTGTGTCTCCTATGAGTACAGAAAACTGCATTAGTTGGATGGCCAATTACAGTCAAAGCGTAAACCAGCGGTGCTCAAACTGGGGGGAGCGCCCCCTTGGGGGGGCGCAGGATTATTTAGGGGGGGCGCAGGCTGCGTGCAGGGAAACCTGTGGGCGGGCAGAGCTGTGCACGGGCGGCCAGAAGCTCCGTGCTGAGGCTGCTTCTCGTCTCTGTCTTGCAGAGGGGGCGGGGCCTTGCTGCAGGGGCGGGGCTTCTCTCTGCACACAGACAAGCCGTCCTTCTCTTGCTGTCTGTTTCCCGCCCCAGTTTTCAGCAGCATGGGGGATCCGAGCATGGGGGATCCGAGCATGCCCCCTCTGCCTCTCCACCTGCCCCCCCATGTAAAAGTGTGTGACTTATGATTGTGTGTGTATTGTGTCTGTATTGGTTGTGATTGAGTGTGTGTGTGTTGTGTGTGTGTCTGTTGTGATTGTGTGTGTGCTGTGTGCGTTGTGTCTGTGTTGGTTGTGATTGAGTGTGTGTGTGTGTTGTGTGTGTGTCTGTTGTGATTGTGTGTGTGCTGTGTGCGTTGTGTCTGTGTTGGTTGTGATTATGTGTGTGCTGTGTGTGTTGTGTCTGTGTTGGTTGTGATTGAGTGCGTGTTGTGTGTATGTGTGTAGGTGATGTCACCGCTCTTAGCGGCAGCGTGGACGCAGCATAATTTTGCAAGCGCGAGCTGTTGAAATATGTAAGTATTTTAACATATTTGTATTTACAGTGTATACCGTTTAATAAAGGTTTTTTTTTAAATATGTGATTTTGATTACATCAGGCAGGGGAGGGGGGGGGGGGCCCGAGAAATGTTTTGGATGAGAAGGGGGGTTTGGCATTAAAAGTTTGCTCAGCCCTGGACTGTAGACAACTGACTCAATAAGTGCAGAGCATGGCTGTAGTGACACGTTAAGTACAAAGCCTTTAGTGACCGCCTCTTGTAACATAATACATGCGGATAGTGACTTTAGAGACACTATATACACGGAGTGACCCTAGTGACACTATACATGCAGAGAGTGACCCTAGAAACAGTATACATGCAGAGAGTGACCCTAGAGACACTATACATGCAGAGTGACCATAGAGATGTGATACATGCAGTGACCCTAGAGACACTATACATGTGGAGAGTGACCCTAGAGACACTATACATGCAGTGACCCTAGAGACACTATACATGCAGAGAGTGACCCTAGAGACGCTATACATACAGAGAGTGACCCTAGAGACACTATACATGCGGAGAGTGACCCTAGAGACACTATACATGCAGAGAGTGACCCTAGAAACACTATATATTCAGACTGACCCTAGAGACACTATACATGCAGAGAGTGACCCTAGAGACACTATACATGCAGAGAGTGACCCTAGAGACGCTATACATACAGAGAGTGACCCTAGAGACACTATACATACAGAGAGTGACCCTAGAGACACTATACATGCGGAGAGTGACCCTAGAGACACTATACATGCAGAGAGTGACCCTAGAAACACTATACATGCAGAGAGGGACCCTAGAGACACTATACATGTGGAGAGTAACCCTAGAGACACTATATATTCAGACTGACCCTAGAGACACTACACATGCGGAGAGTGACCCTAGAGACACTATACATGTGGAGAGTGACCCTAGAAACACTATACATGCAGAGAGGGACCCTAGAGACGCTATACATGCAGAGAGTGACCCTAGAGACACTATACATGCGGAGAGTGACCCTAGAGACACTATACATGCGGAGAGTGACCCTAGAGACACTATACATGCGGAGAGGGACCCTAGAGATGCTATACATGCTGAGAGTGACCCTAGAGACACTATACATGCGGAGAGTGACCCTAGAGACACTATACATGCGGAGAGTGACCCTAGAGACACTATACATGCGGAGAGGGACCCTAGAGATGCTATACATGCTGAGATTGACCCTAGAGACACTATACTGTACATGCGGAGAGTGACCCTAGAGACACTATACATGCGGAGAGTGACCCTAGAGACACTATACATGCGAGTGACCCTAGAGACGCTATACAATATATTCCAGCCTTCTAACCATCAACAACCAAGTAATATTACTAAGGGGGATATTACTCTGACAAACCCCACTGACATTGCAAATGCATTCAATGATTACTTTGTGGGGTGTGCCACTAACTTATTAGCGAAACGCAGCCCAAACCACAAACCTGAATCTCATCCTGGGAGTACCCACATAGCCCCACCCCCTCCCAACACTGCCCAGAACTTTCTATTTGGCCCAGTATCCGAAGAGGAGATTACACAAGCGCTTCTCAAATTAAAACTAAGCAGCCAATGTGGACCTGAATTACTACAATCTAGGTCCCTACAACTTGGTGCCCCAGCCATTGCCAAACCAATTGCTTCCATAGTCAACTCTATCCTGTCTGCAGGCCATATCCCTAAGACCTGGAAAGCTGACAGAGTTGTCCCAATCTTCAAAAGTGGGGACAAAAACACTGTCTCAAACTACAGGCCAATCTCACTTCTCCCAATTCTATCCAAAGTCATGGAAAAATGTGTCCACTCCCAATTAAGCGATTACTATACCAAGACAAATTTCCCTAGCCAATTCCAATCTGGCTTTCACCCCAAACACTCCACCGTAACTACGCTACTAAAAGTTTGCAATGAAATCCAGTGTGGAATGGAACGTGGACAACTCACTGGTGAAATATTCCTAGATTTTGCAAAGGCTTTTGATACAGTTGATCATGTTATCCTGCTTAACAAACTCCAGAGCTCTGGAATAGGGAAGCACGCTTTAAACTGGTTTCAGTCCTACCTATCAGGAAGATCCCAACATGTGTCCATCTCAGGCTCCAACTCCAACCCCCTGGATATCACCCGTGGTGTCCCGCAAGACTCTGTTCTGGGGCCCCTACTCTTCTCAGTGTTCATCAATGATCTTCCCACAGATTCTAAGGCAGCCTCAATACACATGTGTGCAGATGACACAATCCTATATGCACACAGCCATAGCCTCTCTGACCTTCAACACATACTTCAGTCTGACTTTTTGAAACTCGAAAACTGGATTTCCCACAACAAACTGTTTTTAAACACTGACAAGACTGTAACAATGGTATTTGGGACCAAGACTAAATTTTTAAAGCTTCCAGCGACTGAGCTCCAGATTAGAACCAACACTAACACCACCCTAACTCCTGTCACTAGTTTTAAATACCTGGGCATATGGTTTGACTCCCACTTAACATTCGGGATGCACATTGATACCCTGACAACCAAGACCTATGCCAAACTAGGGGTACCTTACAGGAACAAATCCTCCCTAAGTCTCCTGGTCAGAAAGCATATCGCACAGCAGATGCTAATGACAATTATTGACTATGGAGACATAGTATATGGCTCGGCACCTCAAACCCACCTTAGCAAACTTGACACCCTCTACAATTCAATTTGTCGTTTTGTTCTCCAATGCAACTATAACACACATCACTGCGAAATGCTCAAAGAACTAGATTGGTCATCACTCGAGTCTCGGCACAAAGTTCACCTTTCCTGTCTTCGCTTGAAATACTTTCTGGCAAACTACCCAGCCATCTTAACAAGCTTCTCACCCCTACCACATGCAGCACTTATCACCTGAGATCTGACTCCAAAAGACTGTTCATGGTCCCAAGCCTCAACAAAGTATCCGGCCGTTCCTCCTTCTCTTACCGTGCACCCCAAAACTGGAACAACCTACCAGAGACTCTCACATCCACCACCAGTTTAAGTTCTTTCAAATCTAAGGCTGTCTCACATTTTAATCTGGTCTGTAACTGTTTCATACGCCCATAATATATATTTTCTTTAACTGTGCACGCAATGTCTTGTATATAATGTATACCCTGTTCATTTATGTAACTATTTGTAACCATGTATTATTTGTTGGGACAGGGAATAGTTCCGTGGGCGCCTATAAAATTTTACCACTATAAAGGATATACGAAAACCAAGCCTGTTGGTTGTGAAGATTGTTGATCCTCACGGTGGGCTTGAAAACAAAGAGAAAGCACAACACATAGCGTAATACTGTTGAAACATTAAACAAACAACATATAAGACAACATATAATAGCTGAATACTGAAATGGTATTTTTAGGACAATAAAATCATTTAATAACAATTAATATTTACTATAATGCACAATTTGCATGGACATATAGATTTAAGCAATTAAAAATCTGAATAGGTGGTTCAACTGCTCCGTAGCACCAATGTTGATGATAGCAATGCCTACTCACCAGATGGAATAGGTTTGCAGGCAGTGGATATTTTAGAGAGTATCCCCTCTCATCTCTGTGCTGCTCTCTGCTTAGCTGGCGTCTCTGTCGGCTCGTGGGTGCAGCTCATCAGCAGGGACTCCTGCAGCTCCAGGAAGCACGTCTGAGCAGATGGAACTCAGCTGCAGCTGATTCAGCACGATGTCAGCCACGGACCACCCTGAGCTAGTCTATCTGCTGCTCACTGCTAGCTGGCGTCTCTATCCGCTCGTGGACGCAACTTGTCAGCAGGTACTCCTGCAGGGCGCCAAGCAGGGCGCTTGAATAATGGGAAACCGCAACAGCTGGTTCAACTCGTCGGCGGCTATAAGAGATGGTTAGCTGGCAGCTCACGTTGATTCACCGATGTACGGGGGGTACTACACCAATGTGTGCGGGGCTTGAACCTCCACCCTGGCTTGGTTTTCGTATATCCTTTATAGTGGTAAAATTTTATAGGCGCCCACGGAACTATTCCCTGTCCATACTGTTTTCCTGACCAGGGGGTCAGGCTTTGTGTCCTAGGCAGCCCCTTATGTATAGTTTTAATTAATATATAAGGTAATAGTTACTACACCACACACATTGCGGTTAGCGCTACCTGTTTTGTTGTTCATGTATTATTTGTTCCTACTCTGTGCCCAGGACATATTTGAAAATCAGAGGTAACTCTCAATGTATTACTTCCTGGTAAAATATTTTATAAATAAATAAATACATGCAGAGAGTGACCCTAGAGACACTATACATGCGGAGAGTGAACTTAGAGACGCTATACATGCGGAGCATCGAGGTTTCTTGTTGCATCCCCACTGTCCCTGCAGAGCATTGAACATACGTGGAATCTGTCCTCGGGGACAAGGTCTCTGTCCATCAACCCGTGAAGCAGAGGGAACAGGTCGGTCACAGCCACAGAGATCTCTGTGCGGTGCCACTTAAGGAGAGCTCGCAGATCTGCCTCGCAGGGAGTGGGATCCGGCTCAGACATCCTACAGGGAGAGAGAGGGTGGAAGGTTACTTCTACCTCCTGCACACTCTCTGACATACTACCTGGCATGTACTCCCTGCATGTCTCTCTGCTATCTCACATGTACTCCCTGCATGTTTTTCTGCTATCTGACATGTACTCCCTGCATCTCCCTCTCTCTTGCTCTGTTGCTGACGTACTTCCTGCATCTCTCACTGAGTTTCTCTGTGTTTTTCCTTCATTAACCTAAAATGTATTCTCTGTGTGTCAGTTACCTGTCAGATAATCACTGTTAAACATGTCTCTCTTTCTCCCCTCTCTGTTGCTAGACAGATTCTCCCTGTGTCTGTCCCTGGCCCCTATTTTATAGTATGTGAAGCTGCTTCTCCATGTCAGGGAGTCCGCTCATGCTGTATGAGTAGAACTCACAGCAAATATAACAAGGGTGTTTTTTTCTCTTACCTGATAGGGATAGGTACTTTCTCTCTCTCCTCTTTCGCTCTCTTCTCTCGCTCTCTCTCTGTCTCCTCTCGCTCTCTGTCTCTCTCTCCTCTCTCTCTCTGTCTATCTCCCTCTCTCTCTCCCCTCTCTCTCTCTCTCTCCCCTCTCTCCCCCTGCTTTCTCCTCCTTTCTCTTTCTCTCTCTCCTTCGCTTTGTCTCTATGACTGGAGCTTGCACTCTTCTCTCTTCCCTCTCTCTGTGTGTCTCTCTCTCTCTCCCTGCTTACTCCTCCTTTCTCTCTCCTTCACTTTGTCTCTATGACTGGAGCTTGCACTCTTCTCTCTTCCCTCTCTCTCTTGTCCTCTCTATATATATATATATATCTCTGTCTCCTCTCTCTGTGTCTCTCCTCTCTCTGTCTCTCTGTCTCTCTGTCTCTCTGTCTCTGTCTCTGTCTCTGTCTCTGTCTCTGTCTGTCTCTATCTCTCTCTCTCTCTCCCCTCTCTCCCCCTGCTTTCTCCTCCTTTCTCTCTCTCTCTCTCTCTCCTTCGCTTTGTCTCTATGACTGGAGCTTGCACTCTTCTCTCTTAAATGATGTTTAGTTAATGATCCAGCAAATCATAACTCGCAGATGATCCCCGGGGCCAGCCAATTAGGACTTCCCTTCTTATCCGTAAGCGAGAGAATAATTAGGCAGGATATACTTCATTAACATTTTACTGAAGCTAATAAACTTGGCGGGAGAGGATGGAGTGGGTGGGTAAAATTACATGTATAGGGAGTAACACAGGAGGGGGAGGGAGTACGGGGTATGAGTAACACAGGAGGGAGAGGGAGTACGGGGTATGAGTAACACAGGAGGGAGAGGGAGTACGAGGTATGAGTAACACAGGAGGGAGAGGGAGTACGAGGTATGAGTAACACAGGAGGGAGAGGGAGTACGGGGTATGAGTAACACAGGAGGGAGAGGGAGTACGGGGTATGAGTAACACAGGAGGGAGAGGGAGTACGGGGTATGAGTAACACAGGAGGGAGAGGGAGTACGGTGTATGAGTAACACAGGAGGGAGAGGGAGTACGGGGTATGAGTAACACAGGAGGGAGAGGGAGTACGGGGTATGAGTAACACAGGAGGGAGAGGGAGTACGGGGTATGAGTAACACAGGAGGGAGAGGGAGTACGGGGTATGAGTAACACAGGAGGGAGAGGGAGTACGGGGTATGAGTAACACAGGAGGGAGAGGGAGTACGGGGTATGAGTAACACAGGAGGGAGAGGGAGTACGGGGTGTGAGTAACACAGGAAGGAGAGGGAGTACGGGGTGTGAGTAACACAGGAAGGAGAGGGAGTACGGGGTGTGAGTAACACAGGAAGGAGAGGGAGTACGGGGTGTGAGTAACACAGGAGGGAGAGGGAGTACGGGGTGTGAGTAACACAGGAGGGAGAGGGAGTACGGGGTGTGATACCTTTTATTGGACCAACAAGTAGTTGAAATGTTACAAGCTTTCCCACCTCTCGGGGTCCTTCATCAGGTCGGCCATCCCTACCCTGCGAGGTTGTAAAGCCTGTAACATATCAACAGCTTGTTGGACCAATAAAAGGTATCATCCCCCGCTACTCCCTCTCCCTCCTTCGTTAGTCCATGGAAGAAAGGACCAACGCGGCCCCTTACCCTTGTTTGCCATGTATAGGGAGTGGCAGCGCTGGATGCTGCCCCCGGGTCCTCTATCAGCGCGTAGGATCAGCGCGAGTCCCGCGCGCGGCCCCCGGATCCTCTATCAGTGCGTAGGATCAGCGCGAGTCCCGCGCGCGGCCCCCGGATCCTCTATCAGTGCGTAGGATCAGCGCAAGTCCCGCGCGCGGCCCCCGGATCCTCTAT
The DNA here is from genome assembly GCF_040206685.1 of Ascaphus truei. Lineage (NCBI taxonomy): Eukaryota > Metazoa > Chordata > Amphibia > Anura > Ascaphidae > Ascaphus > Ascaphus truei. Next base: position 5,546,294 of record NC_134496.1, on the reverse strand, counting down.
CAGCGCGTAGGATCAGCGCGAGTCCCGCACGCGGCCCCCGGGTCCTCTATCAGCGCATAGGATCAGCGCGAGTCCCGCACGCGGCCCCCGGATCCTGTATCAGCGCATAGGATCAGCGCGAGTCCCGCACGTGGCCCCCGGATCCTCTATCAGTGCGTAGGATCAGTGCGAGTCCCGCACGCGGCCCCCGGATCCTCTATCAGTGCGTAGGATCAGCGCGAGTCCCGCACGCGGCCCCCGGATCCTGTATCAGCGCGTAGGATCAGCGCGAGTCCCGCACGCGGCCCCCGGATCCTCTATCAGCGCGAGTCCCGCACGCGGCCCCCGGATCCTGTATCAGCGCGTAGGATCAGCGCGAGTCCCGCACGCGGCCCCCGGATCCTGTATCAGCGCGTAGGATCAGTGCGAGTCCCGCACGCGGCCCCCGGATCCTCTATCAGTGCGTAGGATCAGCGCGAGTCCCGCACGCGGCCCCCGGATCCTGTATCAGCGCGTAGGATCAGCGCGAGTCCCGCACGCGGCCCCCGGATCCTCTATCAGTGCGTAGGATCAGCGCGAGTCCCGCACGCGGCCCCCGGATCCTCTATCAGCGCGTAGGATCAGCGCGAGTCCCGCGCGGGCCCCGGATCCTCTATCAGCGCGTAGGATCAGCGCGAGTCCCGCACGCGGCCCCCGGATCCTGTATCAGTGCGTAGGATCAGCGCGAGTCCCGAGCGCGGCCCCCGGATCCTCTATCAGCGCGTAGGATCAGCGCGAGTCCCGCACGCGGCCCCCGGATCCTGTATCAGTGCGTAGGATCAGCGCGAGTCCCGCACGCGGCCCCCGGGTCCTCTATCAGCGCGTAGGATCAGCGCGAGTCCCGCACGCGGCCCCCGGATCCTCTATCAGCGCGTAGGATCAGCGCGAGTCCCGCACGCGGCCCCTGGATCCTGTATCAGCGCGTAGGATCAGCGCGAGTCCCGCGCGCGGCCCCCGGATCCTCTATCAGCGCGTAGGATCAGCGCGAGTCCCGCACGCGGCCCCCGGATCCTCTATCAGCGCGTAGGATCAGTGCGAGTCCCGCACGCGGCCCCCGGATCCTCTATCAGTGCGTAGGATCAGCGCGAGTCCCGCACGCAGCCCCCGGATCCTGTATCAGTGCGTAGGATCAGCGCGAGTCCCGCACGCGGCCCCCGGATCCTGTATCAGCGCGTAGGATCAGCGCGAGTCCCGCACGCGGCCCCCGGATCCTGTATCAGCGCGTAGGATCAGCGCGAGTCCCGCACGCGGCCCCCGGATCCTGTATCAGCGCGTAGGATCAGCGCGAGTCCCGCACGCAGCCCCCGGATCCTCTATCAGCGCGTAGGATCAGCGCGAGTCCCGCACGCAGCCCCCGGATCCTGTATCAGCGCGTAGGATCAGCGCGAGTCCCGCACGCGGCCCCCAGATCCTCTATCAGCGCGTAGGATCAGCGCGAGTCCCGCGCGCGGCCCCCGGATCCTCTATCAGCGCGTAGGATCAGCGCGAGTCCCGCACGCGGCCCCCGGATCCTGTATCAGCGCGTAGGATCAGCGCGAGTCCCGCACGCGGCCCCCGGACCCTCTATCAGTGCGTAGGATCAGCGCGAGTCCCACACGCGGCCCCCGGATCCTCTATCAGCGCGTAGGATCAGCGCGAGTCCCGCACGCGGCCCCCGGATCCTGTATCAGTGCGTAGGATCAGCGCGAGTCCCGCACGCGGCCCCCGGATCCTGTATCAGTGCGTAGGATCAGCGCGAGTCCCACACGCGGCCCCCGGATCCTGTATCAGTGCGTAGGATCAGCGCGAGTCCCGCACGCGGCCCCCGGATCCTCTATCAGCGCGTAGGATCAGCGCGAGTCCCGCACGCGGCCCCCGGATCCTCTATCAGCGCGTAGGATCAGCGCGAGTCCCGCACGCGGCCCCCGGATCCTCTATCAGCGCGTAGGATCAGCGCGAGTCCCGCACGCGGCCCCCGGATCCTCTATCAGCGCGTAGGATCAGCGCGAGTCCCGCACGCGGCCCCCGGATCCTCTATCAGCGCGTAGGATCAGCGCGAGTCCCGCACGCGGCCCCCGGATCCTGTATCAGCGCGTAGGATCAGCGCGAGTCCCGCACGCGGCCCCCGGATCCTCTATCAGCGCGTAGGATCAGCGCGAGTCCCGCACGTGGCCCCCGGATCCTGTATCAGCGCGTAGGATCAGCGCGAGTCCCGCACGCGGCCCCCGGATCCTGTATCAGCGCGTAGGATCAGCGCGAGTCCCGCACGCGGCCCCCGGATCCTCTATCAGCGCGTAGGATCAGCGCGAGTCCCGCACGCAGCCCCCGGATCCTGTATCAGTGCGTAGGATCAGCGCGAGTCCCGCACGCGGCCCCCGGATCCTCTATCAGCGCGTAGGATCAGCGCGAGTCCCGCACGCGGCCCCCGGATCCTCTATCAGTGCGTAGGATCAGCGCGAGTCCCGCACGCAGCCCCCGGGTCCTCTATCAGCGCGTAGGATCAGCGCGAGTCCCGCACGCGGCCCCCGGATCCTCTATCAGCGCGTAGGATCAGCGCGAGTCCCGCACGTGGCCCCCGGATCCTGTATCAGCGCGTAGGATCAGCGCGAGTCCCGCACGCGGCCCCCGGATCCTCTATCAGCGCGTAGGATCAGCGCGAGTCCCGCACGCGGCCCCCGGATCCTCTATCAGCGCGTAGGATCAGCGCGAGTCCCGCACGCGGCCCCCGGATCCTCTATCAGCGCGTAGGATCAGCGCGAGTCCCGCACGCAGCCCCCGGATCCTCTATCAGCGCGTAGGATCAGCGCGAGTCCCGCACGCAGCCTCCGGATCCTGTATTAGCGCGTAGGATCAGCGCGAGTCCCGCACGCGGCCCCCGGATCCTGTATCAGCGCGTAGGATCAGCGCGAGTCCCGCACGCGGCCCCCGGATCCTGTATCAGCGCGTAGGATCAGCGCGAGTCCCGCACGCGGCCCCCGGATCCTCTATCAGCGCGTAGGATCAGCGCGAGTCCCGCACGCGGCCCCCGGATCCTGTATCAGCGCGTAGGATCAGCGCGAGTCCCGCACGCGGCCCCCGGATCCTCTATCAGCGCGTAGGATCAGCGCGAGTCCCGCACGCGGCCCCCGGATCCTCTATCAGCGCGTAGGATCAGCGCGAGTCCCGCACGCAGCCCCCGGATCCTCTATCAGCGCGTAGGATCAGCGCGAGTCCCGCACGCGGCCCCCGGATCCTCTATCAGCGCGTAGGATCAGCGCGAGTCCCGCGCGCGGGCCCCGGATCCTCTATCAGTGCGTAGGATCAGCGCGAGTCCCACACGCGGCCCCCGGATACTCTATCAGTGCGTAGGATCAGCGCGAGTCCCGCACGCGGCCCCCGGATCCTGTATCAGCGCGTAGGATCAGCGCGAGTCCCGCACGCGGCCCCCGGATCCTCTATCAGCGCGTAGGATCAGCGCGAGTCCCGCACGCGGCCCCCGGATCCTGTATCAGCGCGTAGGATCAGCGCGAGTCCCGCGCGCGGGCCCCGGATCCTCTATCAGTGCGTAGGATCAGCGCGAGTCCCGCGCGCGGCCCCCGGATCCTCTATCAGCGCGTAGGATCAGCGCGAGTCCCGCGCGGCCCCCGGATCCTCTATCAGTGCATAGGATCAGCGCGAGTCCCGCACGCGGCCCCCGGGTCCTCTATCAGCGCGTAGGATCAGCGCGAGTCCCGCACGCGGCCCCCGGATCCTGTATCAGCGCGTAGGATCAGCGCGAGTCCCGCGCGCGGCCCCCGGATCCTCTATCAGCGCGTAGGATCAGCGCGAGTCCCGCACGCGGCCCCTGGATCCTCTATCAGCGCGTAGGATCAGCGCGAGTCCCGCACGCGGCCCCCGGATCCTCTATCAGCGCGTAGGATCAGCGCGAGTCCCGCACGCAGCCCCCGGATCCTGTATCAGTGCGTAGGATCAGCGCGAGTCCCGCACGCGGCCCCCGGATCCTGTATCAGTGTGTAGGATCAGCGCGAGTCCCGCACGCGGCCCCCGGATCCTCTATCAGCGCGTAGGATCAGCGCGAGTCCCGCACGCGGCCCCCGGATCCTCTATCAGCGCGTAGGATCAGCGCGAGTCCCGCACGCGGCCCCTGGATCCTGTATCAGCGCGTAGGATCAGCGCGAGTCCCGCACGCGGCCCCCGGATCCTCTATCAGCGCGTAGGATCAGCGCGAGTCCCGCACGCGGCCCCCGGATCCTGTATCAGTGCGTAGGATCAGCGCGAGTCCCGCACGCGGCCCCCGGATCCTGTATCAGTGCGTAGGATCAGCGCGAGTCCCGCACGCGGCCCCCGGATCCTCTATCAGTGCGTAGGATCAGTGCGAGTCCCGCACGCGGCCCCCGGATCCTGTATCAGCGCGTAGGATCAGCGCGAGTCCCGCACGCGGCCCCCGGATCCTCTATCAGCGCGTAGGATCAGCGCGAGTCCCGCACGCGGCCCCCGGATCCTCTATCAGCGCGTAGGATCAGCGCGAGTCCCGCACGTGGCCCCCGGATCCTGTATCAGCGCGTAGGATCAGCGCGAGTCCCGCACGTGGCCCCCGGATCCTGTATCAGCGCGTAGGATCAGCGCGAGTCCCTCGCGCGGCCCCCGGATCCTCTATCAGCGCGTAGGATCAGCGCGAGTCCCGCGCGCGGCCCCCGGATCCTCTATCAGCGCGTAGGATCAGCGCGAGTCCCGCACGCGGCCCCCGGATCCTCTATCAGCGCGTAGGATCAGCGCGAGTCCCGCACGCGGCCCCCGGATCCTCTATCAGCGCGTAGGATCAGCGCGAGTCCCGCACGCGGCCCCCGATCCTCTATCAGCGCGTAGGATCAGCGCGAGTCCCGCACGTGGCCCCCGGATCCTGTATCAGCGCGTAGGATCAGCGCGAGTCCCGCACGCGGCCCCCGGATCCTCTATCAGCGCGTAGGATCAGCGCGAGTCCCGCACGTGGCCCCCGGATCCTGTATCAGCGCGTAGGATCAGCGCGAGTCCCGCACGTGGCCCCCGGATCCTCTATCAGTGCGTAGGATCAGCGCGAGTCCCGCGCGCGGCCCCCGGATCCTCTATCAGCACGTAGGATCAGCGCGAGTCCCGCGCGCGGCCCCCGGATCCTCTATCAGCGCGTAGGATCAGCGCGAGTCCCGCACGCGGCCCCCGGATCCTCTATCAGTGCGTAGGATCAGCGCGAGTCCCGTGCGGCCCCCGGGTCCTCTATCAGCGCGTAGGATCAGCGCGAGTCCCGCACGCGGCCCCCGGATCCTCTATCAGCGCGTAGGATCAGCGCGAGTCCCGCACGCGGCCCCCGGATCCTCTATCAGTGAGTAGGATCAGCGCGAGTCCCGCATGCGCACGCGGCCCCCGGATCCTCTATCAGCGCGTAGGATCAGCGCGAGTCCCGCACGTGGCCCCCGGATCCTGTATCAGCGCGTAGGATCAGCGCGAGTCCCGCACGCGGCCCCCGGATCCTCTATCAGCGCGTAGGATCAGCGCGAGTCCCGCACGTGGCCCCCGGATCCTGTATCAGTGCGTAGGATCAGCGCGAGTCCCGCACGCGGCCCCCGGATCCTCTATCAGCGCGTAGGATCAGCGCGAGTCCCACACGTGGCCCCCGGATCCTGTATCAGCGCGTAGGATCAGCGCGAGTCCCGCACGCGGCCCCCGGATCCTCTATCAGCGCGTAGGATCAGCGCGAGTCACGCACGCGGCCCCCGGATCCTGTATCAGCGCGTAGGATCAGCGCGAGTCCCGCACGCAGCCCCCGGATCCTGTATCAGCGCGTAGGATCAGCGCGAGTCCCGCACGCGGCCCCCGGATCCTATATCAGCGCGTAGGATCAGCGCGAGTCCCGCACGCGGCCCCCGGATCCTGTATCAGTGCGTAGGATCAGCGCGAGTCCCGCACGCGGCCCCCGGATCCTCTATCAGCGCGTAGGATCAGCGCGAGTCCCGCACGCGGCCCCCGGATCCTGTATCAGTGCGTAGGATCAGCGCGAGTCCCGCACGCGGCCCCCGGATCCTCTATCAGCGCGTAGGATCAGCGCGAGTCCCGCGCGGCCCCCGGATCCTCTATCAGTGCGTAGGATCAGCGCGAGTCCCGCACGCGGCCCCCGGATCCTGTATCAGCGCGTAGGATCAGCGCGAGTCCCGCACGCGGCCCCCGGATACTGTATCAGCGCGTAGGATCAGCGCGAGTCCCGCACGCGGCCCCCGGATCCTGTATCAGCGCGTAGGATCAGTGCGAGTCCCGCACGCGGCCCCCGGATACTGTATCAGCGCGTAGGATCAGCGCGAGTCCCGCGCGCGGCCCCCGGATCCTCTATCAGCGCGTAGGATCAGCGCGAGTCCTGCGCGCGGCCCCCGGATCCTCTATCAGCGCGTAGGATCAGCGCGAGTCCCGCACGCAGCCCCCGGATCCTGTATCAGCGCGTAGGATCAGCGCGAGTCCCGCACGCGGCCCCCGGATCCTGTATCAGCGCGTAGGATCAGCGCGAGTCCCGCACGCGGCCCCCGGATCCTGTATCAGCGCGTAGGATCAGCGCGAGTCCCGCACGTGGCCCCCGGATCCTCTATCAGCGCGTAGGATCAGCGCGAGTCCCGCGCGGCCCCCGGATCCTCTATCAGTGCATAGGATCAGCGCGAGTCCCGCACGCGGCCCCCGGATCCTGTATCAGCGCGTAGGATCAGCGCGAGTCCCGCACGCGGCCCCCGGATCCTCTATCAGTGCGTAGGATCAGCGCGAGTCCCGCACGCGGCCCCCAATCCTCTATCAGTGCGTAGGATCAGCGCGAGTCCCGCACGCGGCCCCCCGGATCCTCTATCAGCGCGTAGGATCAGCGCGAGTCCCGCACGCGGCCCCCGGATCCTCTATCAGTGCGTAGGATCAGCGCGAGTCCCGCACGCGGCCCCCGGATCCTCTATCAGCGCGTAGGATCAGCGCGAGTCCCGCACGCGGCCCCCGGATCCTGTATCAGCGCGTAGGATCAGCGCGAGTCCCGCACGCGGCCCCCGGATCCTGTATCAGTGCGTAGGATCAGCGCGAGTCCCGCACGCGGCCCCCGGATCCTCTATCAGCGCGTAGGATCAGCGCGAGTCCCGCGCGGCCCCCGGATCCTCTATCAGCGCGTAGGATCAGCGCGAGTCCCGCACGCGGCCCCCGGATCCTGTATCAGCGCGTAGGATCAGCGCGAGTCCCGCACGCGGCCCCCGGATCCTGTATCAGCGCGTAGGATCAGCGCGAGTCCCGCACGTGGCCCCCGGATCCTGTATCAGCGCGTAGGATCAGCGCGAGTCCCGCACGCGGCCCCCGGATCCTCTATCAGCGCGTAGGATCAGCGCGAGTCCCGCACGTGGCCCCCGGATCCTGTATCAGCGCGTAGGATCAGCGCGAGTCCCGCACGTGGCCCCCGGATCCTGTATCAGCGCGTAGGATCAGCGCGAGTCCCGCAAGCGGGCCCCCAATCCTCTATCAGTGCGTAGGATCAGCGCGAGTCCCGCACGCGGCCCCCGGATCCTCTATCAGCGCGTAGGATCAGCGCGAGTCCCGCACGCGGCCCCCGGATCCTCTATCAGCGCGTAGGATCAGCGCGAGTCCCGCACGCGGCCCCCGGATCCTCTATCAGCGCGTAGGATCAGCGCGAGTCCCGCGCGCGGCCCCCGGATCCTCTATCAGCGCGTAGGATCAGCGCGAGTCCCGCACGCGGCCCCCGGATCCTCTATCAGCGCGTAGGATCAGCGCGAGTCCCGCGCGCGGCCCCCGGATCCTCTATCAGCGCGTAGGATCAGCGCGAGTCCCGCACGCGGCCCCCGGATCCTGTATCAGCGCGTAGGATCAGCGCGAGTCCCGCACGCGGCCCCCGGATCCTCTATCAGCGCGTAGGATCAGCGCGAGTCCCGCACGCGGCCCCCGGATCCTGTATCAGTGCGTAGGATCAGCGCGAGTCCCGCACGCGGCCCCCGGATCCTGTATCAGTGCGTAGGATCAGCGCGAGTCCCGCACGCGGCCCCCGGATCCTGTATCAGCACGTAGGATCAGCGCGAGTCCCGCGCGCGGCCCCCGGATCCTGTATCAGTGCGTAGGATCAGCGCGAGTCCCGCGCGCGGCCCCCGGATCCTCTATCAGTGCGTAGGATCAGCGCGAGTCCCGCGCGGCCCCCGGGTCCTCTATCAGCGCGTAGGATCAGCGCGAGTCCCGCACGCGGCCCCCGGATCCTGTATCAGTGCGTAGGATCAGCGCGAGTCCCGCACGCGGCCCCCGGATCCTGTATCAGCGCGTAGGATCAGCGCGAGTCCCGCACGCGGCCCCTGGATCCTCTATCAGCGCGTAGGATCAGCGCGAGTCCCGCACGCAGCCCCCGGATCCTGTATCAGTGCGTAGGATCAGCGCGAGTCCCGCACGTGGCCCCCGGATCCTGTATCAGTGCGTAGGATCAGCGCGAGTCCCGCACGCAGCCCCCGGATCCTCTATTAGCGCGTAGGATCAGCGCGAGTCCCGCACGCGGCCCCTGGATCCTCTATCAGCGCGTAGGATCAGCGCGAGTCCCGCACGCAGCCCCCGGATCCTGTATCAGCGCGTAGGATCAGCGCGAGTCCCGCGCGCGGCCCCCGGATCCTGTATCAGCGCGTAGGATCAGCGCGAGTCCCGCACGCAGCCCCCGGATCCTCTATCAGTGCGTAGGATCAGCGCGAGTCCCGCACGCGGCCCTCGGATCCTCTATCAGCGCGTAGGATCAGCGCGAGTCCCGCACGCGGCCCCCGGGTCCTCTATCAGTGCGTAGGATCAGCGCGAGTCCCGCACGCGGCCCTCGGATCCTCTATCAGCGCGTAGGATCAGCGCGAGTCCCGCACGCGGCCCCCGGGTCCTCTATCAGCGCGTAGGATCAGCGCGAGTCCCGCACGCGGCCCCCGGATCCTGTATCAGCGCGTAGGATCAGCGCGAGTCCCGCACGCGGCCCCCGGATCCTGTATCAGCGCGTAGGATCAGCGCGAGTCCCGCACGTGGCCCCCGGATCCTGTATCAGTGCGTAGGATCAGCGCGAGTCCCGCACGCAGCCCCCGGATCCTCTATTAGCGCGTAGGATCAGCGCGAGTCCCGCACGCGGCCCCTGGATCCTCTATCAGCGCGTAGGATCAGCGCGAGTCCCGCACGCAGCCCCCGGATCCTGTATCAGCGCGTAGGATCAGCGCGAGTCCCGCGCGCGGCCCCCGGATCCTGTATCAGCGCGTAGGATCAGCGCGAGTCCCGCACGCAGCCCCCGGATCCTCTATCAGTGCGTAGGATCAGCGCGAGTCCCGCACGCGGCCCTCGGATCCTCTATCAGCGCGTAGGATCAGCGCGAGTCCCGCACGCGGCCCCCGGGTCCTCTATCAGCGCGTAGGATCAGCGCGAGTCCCGCACGCGGCCCTCGGATCCTCTATCAGCGCGTAGGATCAGCGCGAGTCCCGCACGCGGCCCCCGGGTCCTCTATCAGCGCGTAGGATCAGCGCGAGTCCCGCACGCGGCCCCCGGATCCTGTATCAGCGCGTAGGATCAGCGCGAGTCCCGCACGCGGCCCCCGGATCCTGTATCAGCGCGTAGGATCAGCGCGAGTCCCGCACGCGGCCCCCGGGTCCTCTATCAGCGCGTAGGATCAGCGCGAGTCACGCACGCGGCCCCCGGATCCTAATGGCAGAAATGGGCGTTTTTGAGCCTCCCTGACCCATGTAACCGGAGCTCTGTAATCTGCCACACAGCTCACTGTGGGATAACATGGACTTTCCAAGAGCCGCTGCCCAAACCACATGATAAGTTAAACACACAGGATTATTATATATATGCACACGGACAACAAAAAAGATAGAGATATACACACCCTGAATATTACAAAGATATAAAGCACTAAGAACCATATTTATTGAGAGAATGGGCTGTAAGAGCAATTAGTAAACATGGCTGTAGGTACACATTATATAGGTTTTATATACATTTATAAGATTATATATATATATATATATTGTGACGTCTCAGTCCCAGCGTCGGATCTTCTGTCCAGATCAAAGGCAGGAAACACTGTACTTTCTAAGCAGGGGTTTATTTACAGGGTATAAACAAAAGACCTAACTCCTTCCAGGAGTACTGATTAATACTGCTTAGTCCCTAACTAATCGTGGGAGAACTAAACTCTTTCCCCACTTTACTTAGTGTACCTGCAGCAGGTCTCCTCTCAGTCTCTCACAGGGCTGTCTGTGTGTGCCTTCCCAGATCAGTATAGCAGCTTCTCTCACCCTCTCTGTATAACACTCAACAGTGTGTGTCTGGCAGCATGGGGGGGGGGGGGGGGGGGGGATCTCTGTATCATGTGTGTCTGGCAGCATGGGGGGGGGGGGGGGGGGGGGATCTCTGTATCACTTCCTGACTATACAGGCTAGGCTAATTAGCTCATTAACTCTCAGCTGAACAGACCTTTCCAAGAGGATTAACTCTATGAGAGCTGTAAAGTCCCACAACTGCCCCATTCTAACCCTTAGAGGGCCGTGACGGCATCACAATATATATATATATATATATATATATATATATATATATATATATATATATATATATATATATATATCCCTCTTTCCCCCTTATCCAAGAGACTACCAGAGCTGCTGTTACCTGTTGGCTCACAGAAGGCCCGAGCCTCCACCACTGGGGTGATCAGATATCCACCTCCCAGGAACAATAACAGTAATAAACACACACGTCTGTATATATATAATAACAACCTTGACTAACAGTACCCTGTACCTCACAGTATAACCACCCCAACTCAGTACCACCAATGCGTGTCCCCCCCAAAGTAAATTAGGTGCTAGGCACCAATACCCTGATGTCCTGTTACTCAATGTCCGGGCCCACCCAAAAGTGTAGGGAGTGGCGCTACCCTGTGAATTATTGGTGCACTGTGTTGAGGTACCTTCCGAGTACTCCGGTAGTCGGCGCGGTCGACATAACAATGAGTATCCGCTGATCCAGCAACGTCGTCGTCCGCGACAGCGATCCGCCTCTGCGCTGGATGAGCTCCGGTAGGAGGGTCTCACCTTTAAAAGTCTCTGATACCACCGTGGTGGTCTGATCCCAGACCACAGGCCGCAATCACCACATGGCGTCTTTACTGTGCCCCTGAAACAAAACAGTACTATGGGGAAGCGTCCCTATCTAAGGGGACTTCCCTGAAGCAGCCACAAGCTACATGTGCTCTGGGGCCTAAGGGAGCACACTAGGCCTAGTCTCAGAGCCACAGGCTCCTGAGACCCTACCTCTATGTCTGGCTCCCTTCCCAACTGACATGGTCCCTCTCAGCGCGCCAAATCTATCCTTCTCACTCCCGAGATCCTAGCAGCCCTATTGGCTGAGGCGCGCCACCTGCCTAACAGCCCCTGGGGCTGCTGGAATTTGTGCACACACGAGATGGAGCAAGATGGCCGCCGCAACTCTAGATGTCGTCTACGCATGCACGAGCTGCCACTGCGCATGCACGACACTCGGCAAGATGGCGCCCACGGCGGAACGCCGGCAACCCGCTCGCCCGCTCCCTGCACCGCCCCCACCAGAGCCATCCCTGCAGCCATCCCCTTTGCGCAGCCCAGAGGTAAGAGGGAGACATGGCTACACATACATACAGACATACATACATACATACATATATACACACACACATGCAAAGCGTGGCACTCTCCCACTTGTGAACACAATAGCCCCTGTCCCTTTCTCGCACGGCTGATTCAAAACATTGGTTGTGTCTCCCACTGGTGCGTTGCGTATATCGCACTGCAGCACGCCATGGGTTTCAACAATATTGGTTACATCTGTGTGTATATATATGTACTGTATGTGTCTGCAGGGTCCTGGTGAGGGTCTCTCTGCCAGTGGGATTGCACAGATGGACAGTGGTCAAAGTGTGATGGTAGGCAGGGCCGCCAACAGAGTGGGTCTGCCGGAGTTGGCGTCCCGGGTCCGGTGAGTCGGGGGAGCCCAGCTGGACCGCACTGCAAGTTGGGCCGACCTCTGGCCAGGCCTGTCTGCCGGTCCTCTCGCGGCCGGGCCCCGGCTCTTCCTAAGCAGCAGCCTGCATGACTCTATCCCTCTCTCCCACACCGACGGGCCTCTCTGACATCAGCTAACTCTGCTTCCAGCGCGCGACGGCATGAGAAGGAGGCCTGTTGGTTGCTCAGCGTGGGCTAGAGGGAGAGAGGCATGCAGGCAGCTGCTGAGGGGAGAGTCGAGGCCTGCTTAAAATGTTTGTCCTGGGCCCCACGATTTCTGTTGGCGGCTCTGATGGTAGGAAGGGGTACAGTATGGAATACCTCTACACCTTTTTTATTTTGCAACCCCAAAGTACTTATTTATTTTATAACTGCAGAGCAGGGGCAGAACTAGTCACTGGTGGGCGCCGGTGCAAGTAAAAAAAAAACAAAGGCCCCTCCTTCCCACTGAGGCCCTACCTGTGGAGTGTGTCCTTACTCCACGGCGGCAGCAATGGAGGGAGCCCACCCAGGCTGTGATTGCGGAAGTCGGACTCGACTTCTGGTGGGACCGAACTGCCATGTTAGCAGGGTCACTGACAGATTTCCCAGGGACCAGGACTAGAGTTATGACCGGGGTCCCCGACTTGCGAGCCAATTTCACACCTCATGAGCCCCTTCCTCTATTTCTTGCAGTCTTCCCATGTATTTCTCTCTCTTCCCATCTCACTCATCCCCTTTGTTCCTCACACTCACTCCATCCCTCTCTCCTGTCCCCCCCCCACTGTCACTGAAACCTGCTCCCTCAACCCGCCTCCTCACACTCATTCTCTTCTCCCCCTTGCCATACGCTATCCCCCCCACAATAATTACCCCCCATAAAATACATACAAACCCCCCAAATACATACAAAAAGCCCGACCCGCAAATACATACAAACCCCATGCACCCAACCCCCAAAATACACACAAACTTTCCCACCCAGCAAGTACATACAACCCCCTGCTCACCTCCAAAATACATACAAATACCCCCCAAATATATACAACCCCCACCCCAAATACATACACACAAAAAAGCCACCCACCCCCTAATAAATACAAAATAAAGACTTACCTACCTTGGGGATGGTCGCAGGCCTCTGGTGCCCCAGCTCTCCCAAGCTGTGTGAACCTCCCTCTCATTCCGGTGAATGCCTGTGCAGGACAGTGAGGGAGGCCCACGGCTGGGGTGAGCTGGGGCCTGGCGGCTGGACAAAGCAGTTGGGCCCAACCTCTGGCCAACTCCCAGTCGTCTCATTGCCGCCGTGTCCCGGCTCTCCCCAGCTGTGGGCCTCCCTCACTGACACTGTCCCACATGCACCTCTGACACTGAGCCTCTGACACTGGGCCTCACTGACGGCATGTACCAGAAGCTGGGCCAAGCTTCCGGAACGCACTGGCATGAGAGAAAGGCCTGGCGCACACCGGCATGAGAGGCTCGGCATGGGACAGTCTCAGTGTGGGAGGCCCACAGCCGGGGAGAATCAGGGCCCTGCGACAATGAAGGGCAGAAGAGTGTAAAGCCTTAACGGAGAGAAGGAGAGTTTTGTAAGTAATACAGGATTTAATAGGAAGACAGGAGAAGGATTTCAGCAGGAGAGTCGCTGAGACTATTTAGGAGAGTAAGGCAATTCTAGAAGCAGCATTTAGAATAGATTGTAGGGGAGACAGGTGAGAGGCAGGAAGGACGGACAGTAGAAGTTTGCAAGAGTCAAAACTCCATTTGACACATATATATATATATATATATATATATATATATTATTGTGGGTTTGGAGCTTGCTATGACTGTGGGATAGAATGAAGGCCTACGTTAGCGTTTTAGCACTAGAGCGACAGAGGAAAGGACGTATCTTTGCAACGTTATGGAGGAAGAGAGGACAGGTTTTTTCTACATTGTGAGTGTGGGAGGGGAGTCAAGTGTGACCCCTAGGCACCGTGCTTGCGATACTGGGTGTGTGATAGTGCTGCAAACAGTAATGTAGAAGGAGGTAGTAGGGCCAGACTTGGGAGGAAATATTAGGAGCTCCATCTTTGACATGTTAAATTTGAGTCGAAGGAGGGCCATCCAGGATGATATAGGAGAGAGACATTCAGAGACTTTGGTCTGTACAGCAGCTGCAAGGTCAGGGGTAGAAAGGTAAATGTGTCATCAGCATCAGAGACAGGTGAAACTGTCAAAATCCGTTTTGCGGAATTTCCCGAATTTTTCATTCAAAATCTGTTTCAATCTGTGCAGATTAATTAAAAACCGCCATTGGATAGAAAATCCGCTGGTGGATGAATCCGCGGATTTGGAAAGCTGCACTCAGATTGCTGAATTCGCGGATTGGTTTCTTAAAAACCACCAACGGATTGCGGAATTCACAGAATTAATTGTCAATGATAAATAAAAAATCCTGAGAAGCGAACGGCCCTTATTGCGTTTGATCCGCGGAAATCCACAGACCAAAGTAACCAGCCAACCTGCGGCAGAACCAAAATCTCTAATCAGCATAGAGGTGATATTTTCACCCGAGATATAAGGTCACCTAGAGAAAGTTTGTACAGAGAAAAGAGAAGAGGCCCCAGGATAGAGCCCTGGGGTACCCACACAGAGACATTGACAGAGGAGGAGGAGATTTTAGCAATTGAAATGCTGAAAGTACGATGGGAGAGTTAAGAGGAGATTGTTAGGAATCTGATTTCTCAGTGCCGTCCACGCAACACACAGACTACCCTCAGGGAGACTCAGGGCGCGCAGCGCAACCTCTGCTTACCTGCCTCCACAGGACGTCAGCTCCTCCGTCGCCGCAGGGTCCTTCCCCTCGGCGGTTCCACTGCTCCTCAGTGGCATTCGCGGGACTCCGTCCCGTGCGCACACGTGTCCTCCAACGCTGGTCGCGTGCACACGCAGCTTACAGAGCGCACGCCCAGCATCCACTCTTCAACTTCCACTCCTGCTGTGAATCTCCTCACCCGTACACCGCATGGGTGTAGTCAGAGTGCTACTAGTGCTCACCTGGGTTGTATCAGCCACACCTATCCAGAGAGGCTCCCTGCAGTCCTCCTGACCCGCCCTGTAAGGTTAAAACTGTCTTCTGTTAGCTCTGGAATTGATAAGGTTAAACAGAATACGCTGGCCTTGCTATTTTCACGGGAGGCTATTGTAAATAGCTTTAGACCAGCTGTTTAGTGCCTGTCAAATGTTGTTAAAACAAGACTACAGAGGATAGGGCTGCCTTATAATTCACCATTGTATATTACTCTTGCTCAGCAGTTAAATGTTTTAAGCTCTACAGAAAAGGCATTATGTAGAGGTTACATGTAAATTTAGATGTGTACCCATATTTGTAACAGATGACAACTGTATTTTTGTCCCTGCCTTATGTATAAAGCCTGCTTGTGAACCATTAAAATTTAGTTGTGGGAATTCAACCAAGGAGCCTCCTTGAATTCTTACACCTCCGAGCTCGTATGCTATACTATTTGAAAGCATCCCATATCCGTTGCGTTATATGTGCTCCCGGGAGAAGTTATGTTTTGCTTGCCCTAGAAGGACCTGATCTGTAGAGATCTAACAGTTTTGGTGAGAGAAGTGGAATTTCGCACAGGAAAAAGGGTGAGTAAAGATTCTTTTTATTTGTTTCTCACCTTTTCCTCTGTGAAACTAAACAACCTAAATTTATAAGGGCAAAAGAACATAGGGTGAGAGTCCCTATTGTTTAATCGTGGGTAAGTCCCTGTAATCAAGGGTAAGTCCCCGATTTATGTAACAAAGGGTGAGAGTCCCTATTGTTTTATCGAGGGTAAGTCTCTGATTTATGTAACAAAGGGTGAGAGTCCCTATTGTTTAATCAAGTGTAAGTCCCTGATAAGTAAAACGGACGGTATATGATTTCAAATTAGATGGCAATTTAAGTTAAGTTAAGTTAAAAATTGTTTAAAGTTAAGTTAACATAAGTATTGTTTAAAGTTAAGTTAATAATTGTTTATTAATACGTGCGCATAAAGTGTTAAGATTTCTTTCCTGTATAAACTCATTATGGGCACTAACATTTTGTCATCTAATGAACTTACCCTAACCTGTCAGCCCTCGCACAACCCCCTCCCTCACTGTCAGTGGCAAAATCAGCTGTGTCTCTCTCGCCTGTATGTATTGTAATAAGCAGCTGCAAGTAGCCCCCACCTTTTTTCCTCCAGCTATTTTTACACAGACATAGGAATGTACCAAAATCGTGAATGGCAGCATGGCTCTTAGGAAAAACGAACATGCAAACTCAAATTATTTGTGCAACATTAACTGAGTATGAGTATATATTAAGTTTAAATTAATAATATTTTCCCGTCTGAATTGAAAAGTGGAAAACAAGAGTATAACAGGTATAGGTTTCTTTTTCCCTCAGAATGTTTTATTTTTAAGCATGGATATGGTAAAAAAGAAAAAGGTTGATTGATTGAGTAATCCCTGTGTGTGTGCTTGTAAGAATCTGGGTGAATTCTATCTACAGTATATGAAAGTGTTATTTGCATTGAATAATAAGAATACCGGTGTATTGTATGTATACAAAATGACTATTCAGGACTTGCAAATGATTCTAAAATAAGAATATAATTAATTGCTCATGTTGTATGTATGTATGTATGTATGTCTTTATTTGTATAGCACCATAAAATGTACATAGCGCTTCACAGTAGTAATACATGTCATATAAATAACAAATATAAATAACAGATCATGGGAATAAGTGCTTCAGACATACTGTAAAAGTAACATTAAGGAAGGAGTCCCTGCTCCGAGGAGCTTACAATCTAATTGGTAGGTAGGGAGAACGTACAGAGACAGTAGGAGGGAATACTAGTAAGTGCATCTGCAGGGGGCCAAGCTTTGTGTCATGTGTCCATGATGTTGAAATGTAATTTTTAAAAGGTGTACACCACCACTATAATATAAACTAATTTACACTGGGCAGGGGAAAGTTTTGGGTATCTGTGGAGAAAAAGAATAAAGAAAGGATGAATTATTTTTGTAAACAGTTCAGTCACTGGAATAATAAGGATGTTTATCGTACTGGCCAGGCGATTTATTTCCTTAACCAGAATTATAATTCTTTTCCTCTAAATCTCCACAGATAAAATCAGGTGAATAAGTTATATAGAATAACAGGCGAAATATATTCTAGACACAAAGCTAACGAGAAGCTCAGCATTTTAAAAATTAGTTTAAAAAAAAAAAAAAAAGTTAATTATGATATGAAGAAAAAAAAAAAAAAGGATATCTTTATTAATTTAGTCTGCAGGATCAAACTGTTTTGTTTTCCTATGTATTAAAATAGGTGAGAAAATATGTGTCTGTTATTTTTGTAAAAAACTGGTTGAATGTGTGAAAGAAGTGTAAAATTCTGTTTGTTTTGTGTCTGCGCTCTGTGCTCTTTTTGTGTATAACCAGTAACTAAACTATCTAAAAGTATATATAAAAGCCTACAATTTTCTGTTTAACAAAGATCCAGTTTTAATTTTTGAATACCAGAAACATTGTCGGGCTGTGTGAAGAGCTGCATATTTCAAGCTGTCCCAAATTGTATTGCAGTAATCAGTAATTAACCATTTTTTCTGTTACAAGGTTTTGGCAGAAAGCCCAGAGAGTTATTTGAGCTTGTTATATGGCTTGAAATGGAAACAGGTGTAAATTGATTAATATAGAGTTCCAATAAACAGAAGACAGTAACCCAGAATGAGCACTCTAAACACCTGGTGGGTGGGTAACGAAGTGGTTAAAACTTAAATCTTTAATATCCGTGTAAAATAATGGGGATTAAAACAAATATTAAATGCTCAGATCCTATAGTATGAACACAATGTAATGTTCTGGATCACTGATGAACTGCATAGAATCACTAAACTAGTGTCTTGCAGTGGGAACAGGTGGATAAAGTAACCACTAGTCCAATGTAATCAGCACAGAAACTCTAGTGCTGAGCCATGTACTGCTGCGGCAGACTTTATTCTTACTAATCACCGGCTTGTACCTGGCATGTTCCTGGAATGCCACACTGTTCACCCGGAGCATGCCGGGCTCCTTTTGCCTTCCCAGCCAGGAGCATGCCCGGCTGACGCGCGGTTGATGTGTTAATTGATAATGGTTCAGGATTTACTAGGCTGCAATGCTTCGCGTGTCCGCCAGATGGCATAAATTCATGCAAACGCCCCCATGCGTTTTTACACGGCATTGCAGTATTGCAGCCAGCGGGAATAAAATGCTTAAATCACAAACGCGAAAATAACGCTATATACCCCGGGAGAAAACGACACAAAACCGCACATCACCGGGATCTTCTGAAATTCGCGGAGCTAGCCAAGTAAGAATAAAGTTGGTCGCCAGTGTATGTGTGCAGACCTCGAAATAGCAGTAAAGCAACGGACAAGGAAAACGGCCCCTAGCCAGGTCTGCCAATATACTAGAGGGTTCTCTATGGAATTATTTTTCTGCAAAGTTGATCAAATATTTAATATTTTATCATTTTTAACCATCTTTTTCTCTCAAATGTGTCCCACCTTTAAATCTGTGTCTATAAGTTTTTTATGCTACAGGTTGTTCTTTCAGCAAATCAGATGCTATTTTGTGTTCTAAAAGTTTCTGTCAGAAGACTATAGCAGATTATATTTATATTCAGTAGGGTTCTTTAGAGATTTCTAATGAAAATGTTATACCCAAAGGTTTTAGGTTAGTCTTGCTATACATCAAGCAATTCCATTAAGGTTATGTTTTAAATGCTGTTATCCTTTATGTGATATTGTTCACATGTAATACAAGTGAACAAAAGGAGGGTGTTATTGCTGTTATTATTGCTGGCTGCCCCTGAAACCATATGGCAAGGGCTGAGAGTGTCAGCTCTTGGCTCTTGGGTATAATATTGTACCTTACTATGTTGCCTGTAATTTTTCCTTTTTATACCCCCATATGGGTATAAACTAGGAACTGTGTATGTAGGGTTAACTGTGTAAGCCCAGTGGGCTAGTTAATGCATTCTCTGTGTATTCCCTTTGCCTCATGGGCCTGCAGCTGTCTGTGCAAACTTATAAGTGGATTGCCTTGTATGGGTGGCCCCTTATGAGAAATAGCTGCACTGGGGAGTCTCCTGGCACATGAGGGAAAAGGGAGGAGATATTTTGGCCTGTTTTGTCTGCCAGCAAGGTATTCTTAGCTGGTGTCTTAGAGAAGAGAAGGTTTTAGAACCCCACATGATAGGTGCAAATAGTGGAGTGCAAGCTCTTGTGTCTACATGTTGGTTTTATGTGTTCTAAACCTGCAATGCATTGTGTTTGCCCTGTGATTTAAACCCAGGTTGGTGAATTACATGTGAAGGAGCATTCCAATGCCCCAGCTCAGATATGGAGTGCCTGAAAGTGAACTGACCCTGTTATTTTCTATGTCATATTCCCTTAGCGGAACTGTGAAATTTCTTGTGTGTCAGTTTTAGGGGGGGGAGTTGTGGGGCCAAAGTGCTGGTAGTCACTTAATTTACCCCAGAAAGCAGGCATGATTTGACGGTACGCAGTGTGAATTACACCAGGGCCTCCCTGTGCCCCCCAGACTCCTGGATTTCGAGCCCAAATCTCCCCAAGTTAATTCCTAATAAGTATAAGGTCCCCCAAAGTATATTCTCTGTTTCTTGTGTTTGTGAGTTTTCAAGGTCTTATCCGAATAAACCACCATTTGTTTTTCTGCCTGTTTTGCCTTGTGATTGATCCCTTAAATATAAAGGTGTATTTGGCCTGGCCTAATGTGACAATCAGATATAATTTTCTCTCATGGGAAGACCAATGGTCACCCTAGGTACCTTGTAGATTTAATGTTGTATGATTATGCTCTAAACAGACGATTTTAATCAGCATCTATTGTGTGAAACTAATGCAATTGTCTGAGTGTCTCATGTCCAGGTGCAGTCCTTCCAATTACATGAAGATAAAGGTGACACAAAAGCGCTTTTCATCTAAAGTGGAGAGCCCTATTCCAGATTCTACCCAGTCAGAGTATTTTTCCTGGATCCATGTTACACAAGTGCACCCACAGTCGCTTCAAATTAAAACTCAACACAGGAGGGAAGCCCTAAAGACACATCCGTTCTCAGTTGGGGTTTTGGTTCATAAGAAAACCTGGCACTAACCAAAAAAAAAAGGAGAAAAGTTCATAAGAAGAAAAATCGGACCTCAACATATGAACTTTGAACTTTTTAATAACCTTTCTTTTTACAGGTTTTATTATTTTAATTACAATGTTTATTCTATTAGGTTTATATACTGTAAGTGGTGTCCACATGAAGACGATAGGGTAGTAACAAGAATATTTTGATATATAATGGAATCCTGGTAAACAAAGCCCACATCTTAGGTGCAATCTATACCAATGTACTATACATACCCAATAAATTGCACCCCAGGAACACGAGAGTTATATTTAACCCCTTGGAAAAAGACAAGATGCTATAAGATATTTGTAGAACTATATATATAAGAAATTGGTTATGAAGGGAGTAGAAATACAAGTTTACCCTAGGGAAATTATTGACTCTGTGATAGAAGGATAGATAAAGTATTATCCTGCAACTAGACCAGGTTATGTTATTTGGGAAAGTGGTTCCAGTGTTTGAAAGTAGAGATGAGGGTTGGGTTTTGTTGGGACTTGGTGGTTAGATTATTTCACTGGGAGCGAAGCTAGTGGATGTTTTTGTATGTGTGTCTGTCCTACTCATTACACTCTGTTATGAACAGCAAAACTTTGGTCTAGAAGTGCGTTGCAACCCCCCCCCACCGATGCTATGTCTCTTTTTGGTGATGAAGATGTCAGCAGTCCCCCAGAAGAAGAGACCAAAAAAAAAAAGAAATCAACTGGGCCAATACAATGGCCAGAAAGGAATCAAGTTATGCACTACGGGACTATTTTTTTGGTCCGGCAGGACTATGATATGGTTAACTGTTCTTTAA
Organism: Ascaphus truei; assembly: GCF_040206685.1. Taxonomy (NCBI): domain Eukaryota; kingdom Metazoa; phylum Chordata; class Amphibia; order Anura; family Ascaphidae; genus Ascaphus; species Ascaphus truei. The sequence continues at coordinate 5,525,293 of NC_134496.1, read as the reverse complement.
AAAGACTGTCTCTAAAGGATAAGAGGGGGCTGAGAAGATTGGATATAAGGAAGGTGGGGAGGTCACCCAAGGGCGTGTGTCAACCACAAGGAAAGGATCACAAGTCAACCATTTTGCCTATGGCAGCCATTTTGTCTGTTCCGATATTCTGAGTAAATGTAGTATGTAAGATGTATGTGTTGGGCAGTCGCTCCTAGGAAATATTAACCCACACCAACCCCCACTTATGCTCAGAAATAGAATTTAAATAATGTTCATCATACCTAAGCAAAGAATACGAAATTGAAAGGCATTAATTATTAAAAATAGCTCTGTTAAGAGAGTAGCGGGAGGTCTAATACCCTTTTAGGAATGTATGATTTATATGCAAAATTAGATTTTTAGTAGTCAATATAAATGCCGTTTTTACACGATACTAAAAGGCGCTATTTTTAAGGCTCAGCAATAGATAAGAAGAGTAGTTTTGCAAAATTGTATGGCAGTGGGTTATCTGATGGCAGCACAAGGAGGGGTTTGTAAATTAGTGGGTAAAGAATGCCGTTCTTATATTGACACCCAATCAAAAAGTATACACCATGATATGGATACTCTAGCAGAAATTTAATCTAGAATGCGAGAGGAAACAAAAGAGTTTGATTTTACATTTGGCCTTGAAAATTGGCTCGGTGTATTGGGAATTAAATTCTTTACGGAATTAGGATAATCGCAGGTTTATTACTCTGTGTGTATGAATTAATCTAGATGGCTAAAAGTGTAATCAGCTCTATTTTTGCCAAAGAAAGATGTTTCTGCTTCTAGCTCGACCATTATGTAGATGCCTCCCACAAAGAGAGCGATAAATACCAATAGTCTTGGTACTCGTCAACCACCCATATGTTCATCTCTGAGATACCTAAAAGAGGTTTCTGCAGGCACATGGTCTCTTGGAGGTTTCTCCCTTGGAGTTTTTCCTCTCCTGAGTGGTTTGCAGAAGAATAAATGGGATTGGTCAATTGGTTTGTTCTTTCAGAACAAAAGGAGGGCGTGTAAGGTTAAAACTGTCTTCTGACGGCTCTGGAATTGATAAGGTTAAACAGAATACGCTGGCCTTGCTATTTTCACGGGAGGCTATTGTAAATAGCTTTAGACCAGCTGTTTAGTGCCTGTCAAATGTTGTTAAAACAAGACTACAGAGGATAGGGCTGCCTTATAAGTCACCATTGTATATTACTCTTGCTCAGCAGTTAAATGTTTTAAGCTCTACAGAAAAGGCATTATGTAGAGGTTACATGTAAATTTAGATGTGTACCCATATTTATAACAGATGACAACTGTTTTTTTGTCCCTGCCTTATGTATAAAGCCTGCTTGTGAACCATTAAAATTTAGTTGTGGGAATTCAACCAAGGAGCCTCCTTGAATTCTTACACCTCCGAGCTCGTATGCTATACTATTTGAAAGCATCCCATATCCGTTGCGTTATATGTGCTCCCGGGAGAAGTTATGTTTTGCTTGCCCTAGATCCCTGATTGGTCAGCCCAGCCTTATCTAGCATCTCTGAGCCCTCACTCATCGCTCGACATAGCCTCTGTATGGAAGTGTTTGTTGTTCTCTCGGTTACTACAGGTTTTGACACGGCTCGTACGACTACCCCCTTTGGCACTCGACTTTGGCTCTCATTGGGCTACGTATACTCTGGCATCCCACGATCACGGCTTGGACTTCAACCTTCCTCATCTCTCCGCTCCCTGACCTCGGCAAGGCAATCACTATTCTACTCCTATACCCGGTACCGGTAAATATTGTCTATGTTACTTACATCTGGCCTGGCAAGGCTTAATACCACACTCCGGACACGGTCCCTTTGCTGCGAGTGCGTGTATTCCTACCTCCCCCTTCAGCACAAGGGACGGGTCTGGTCTGCGGGCAGCACCGGCGTAACAGAGATCCAGGATAGAACTTTGTTATCAATACCAAGAGTATAGAGAATGTGAAGGAGAAGAAGGTGGTCCACGGTGTTAAATGCTGCAGAGAGGTCAAGAAATATGAGTAGAGTGTAATGACCTCTGTCTTTGGCAGCATGGAGGTCATTAGTTATTTTTAGTGAGAGCTGTTTCAGTGGAGTGAGCAGGGCGGAAGCCAGATTGTAGAGGGTTAGGAGAGAATAGGAGGTGAGAAAAAGGAGTAATCGAGAGAATACAAGACATTCAAGGAGTTTAGAATCAAAAGGCAGGAGGAAGACAGGGCGATAGTTAGAGAGACAGCTAGGGTCAAGCTTCTTTCTTTGAGTAAAGGTTGCATGCTTGAAGGAGGGAAAGGAAAGGAGGAGGAGGCACTTTCATTATTTTTCTTTATAAAAAAGATGATGTCTATTTCATACCATAAAATTGCTGGTTTAGAGGCTAACTTCACAGCATGGGAATTCAGTTATTCTAATGAACATTGTTCATGTTTTAGGTAGTGTAGTTATGGCAATGTGTAACAGGGGACTTATCCCTGTTCAGTAATGTGTCTTTAATCCAGCAGTGTGGTGGTTAACCTCTTGTAGTTAATTACTAAACACCACCTGCCTGAATTAGATGGCTTAGAAAGCCTGTCTTTTGAAACAGGAAGTGAGAACTCTTTAGCTGACACCTGAGCTGAACTTGGAGACACACTTGTTTTGAGCTCTGCCAAAGTTAGCAGAGCTGCTTTCAAGACACAAGGCCCAAATAAGACTTCTAAACCTGGGTGCTGATTTTCTGTGCACGCTCAGTGCGGTTCCAGGAGAGCAGAGAAGCTTACTCTACAGCTGATAAACAGATAAGACTTTCATTATTAAGAGACTGCTTATATCTGCTTATTTTCATGCTATGTTTGGGGGCTGGGGAGAAATGCTTGACTAGGGAGATGTGAATTGGTTGCATAGTGTTTTCACTAGAATTACTCCCAAGTGAATGGAAGCTTTGTTCCCCCCCCCTGTGTTTGGATAATTTTCCTGATGAAAAGGAACAGGCAGAATAAAGCCTATTATAATTTCACGTTATAAAGCCTCCTAATTGTGTACCTCTGTGAACGTCCGTCCACGCAATGTAACGGGTGTTCCCCCACCCTATCGCAGATTATACTATGGGCGGAGAACATATATTGTTACCAGGTGTGTGGTGCATTACCTGTTGGCTCACAGGAGGGCTGAGCTTCCACCACGGGAAACCTGGGGGCAATTATGATACTAATGAGTAACCACTTACTCGATGCAGCGCCTCCACCTGTGATGGCTCCCACCAGAGGGGAAGTGGTTCCTCGCAGGACAATCACAATAACCATGTACACGTATGTGAGATAACCAAAGAGCTTTTAGTTGAGAACACAATAAACACAGACATACTGCACCGACACACTTTATTCGAGCAAATACCCAGTATGTACCTGGCAGATACCTGGAATGCGCCGCTCCTCACCTCTGACAAGCCCCGTTGCGTTTGCCTTCCCAGCCTGGGTTCATGCCTGGCTGACGGGCGGCTGATCTGTTAAATGATAATGATTAGGATTTAATAGGCTGCAATGCTTCGCGTGTCTACCAGATGGCATAAATTCATGAATTGTAATGCAGTATATATATATATACTGTGCAGTATTGCAGCCAGCGGGAATAAAATGCTTCAATCCCTGCCTGGAAAATACCTCAATGCACTCGGGCAGAAAACAGTCACAAACCTCAATACACCCAGGTATACCCGAATTCGTGGGACTAGCCGAGCTCGAATAAAGTGTGTCGCCAGTGTATCACACTTCATATAACACGTGTCCCTCTCTAGAGAAGACACTAATCACAGCGTATCACACCACTCTACCTCTGCGCCACGGCGGGCGCCCACACTTTATGCGTCATGGCGGACGCCAATACCTTATGCGCCACGGCGGACGCTAACGCTTGTACAGAGAGACCCCTCCCCATGTCCAGTAACCCCAACCCAATGTCTCGCACTCCCAAGTCATAAACCAGTGTGTGTGTGTGACTGCGCAGCCACTATGTCTGTTGATAGGCCTTGTTGGTGCACGTGAGGGTATGGGTTACCTGCCGAGCACTCCAGTGCTCGGACCTGTAACGGACTTCGCAAAGGATCCAGGCGAACTCCTGCATGATATCCGGGTCCACCACAGGATCATCCGTCAGGGGCGATCCCACCCTGATAATAGTCCAGCTCGTTCAGCAAAACACACCGTATTCTTTATCCCTTACTATTAAGTAGCTAATGGGGTAGATCCCTAACTTAGGGCCTGTCCCTACAATACTTCACTAAGATGACTCAGGGCTATCTGGGGCCTAGGGGAATTGCTGGCCTAGTGCAGAGAGTCACTGACTCCTGCACCCTACCTCCTTCCCCTAGCTGCTCCGGTCACCAACTAACTGTGTGCAAAACCCCGCGAAATGTATCAATTCCCTGCAAGCAGGGAGCTCCTGCAGCCCTATTGGCTCCCGGGCGTCACATGGGGTTCCCTAAGGCTCATGGGATCTGTAGTCCCTGGCCAATACCTTCCCTGGTAGGCTAGGGCTTCGCGGGCTTACCTCTGCACATGCGCGAGCTGTCTGGAGTTCTCCCGGCACCTGCTCTAACTGCGCATGCGTGAGCTGTCTTTCAATGGCGGCGCCCTGCTCCGCTAGCCGCCGGGACCCTAACGACACGACCGCGGCCCTAGCAACGGCCCGATCGCGTCCCCGGCAACCAGCCGCCTCTACTTGAGCCGCGCTATGCTCACACACGCCTCCGCACCTCCCCACGAGCGGTGAGTATCCCGAGGGGGCCAGCAACTGCCTCGGGGAACCTGGCTACAGCAACATTAGATGTTAGGGCCGACAAGGTTTTGTTAGAGAGTGGGGGACTGTGATGGTGCTCGTCTCAAATCAGGAAGCGGACCCGCAGGACTGAGGTAGAGATGCAAATAAACCGAACACAGCCCAGGGACAAAGTCCTGTAAGAGTATCCGTAGTCGGTATGGAAGCATGGGTCAGGGCTGGCGGCAATGGTGCGGAGTGCAGGCAACAGGCAAAAGGTCAGGGCAGGCAGAAAGCAGCGAGGTCGGGGTCATGATCTGGGGTCCGCAACAAGGAATTCAACAGGTAATAGGAACAGACAACAGCAAAGACCGACAGGAGCTGCAAAAACACAGAACTTTGCTCGGCGACTCCCACCAGGAAGTGCAGCTTTAAATAGCAGGCTGCCAGTAACCAAAATGGCCCAATTGAACAGAAAGGGCAGGCAACCTGGAAAACACGAACTAGCAGAAAAACTCAGCACAGATTGAGCAGAATCCTTATTGTACCCTCCTCTCTAGGGGAGACCTCCAGGCGATCTAAGATGAAACGTTCGGACCAGTTTGGGGGCACAGACATCCCTTGATTTGATCCATGAATTCTCTTCGGGTCCATAACTCTTCCAAAGAACCAAGTATTGTAGCCCGCCACTGTATCTTCGGGAATCCAGTATCTGGTGTACTTCAAATTCCGCCTGGCCATCCATCAAGAACGGTTTAGGAGGAGGGGGAATAGGAAAAGGGAAGGTGTTCTGGACTAAAGGATGAGGAGGGAGACATGGAACACTGGACGTATCTTTAAGCTATCCGTAAGGTCCAATTTGAAGGCCACCGGGTTGACCTGTTTAAGGATTTTGTAAGGTCCAATGAATTTGGGCCCGAGTTTGGAGGAAGGCAATTTCAGCCGGATATTTTTTGTAGCCAGCCAGACCTTATCTCCCACTTGAAATGGGAGGGATGTACATCGATATTTATCCACCTGGGTCTCTTGTTGGAAGACAGCTTTGGCCTGGATCTTCTTCCAGAGTAATTGGAGTTCTTGAATTTTATTATCCACTGCAGGAAATCCGGAGAGAGGACTGGGAGGAGTAATGGTAGCAAGGTGGTACCCATAGGCGCAGAAGAACGAAGTTTCCAGTGTGGAATCGTGTTTCATGGAATTGCAGGAAAGCTCTGCCCACAGGAGCAAATCAACCCAGTTGTCCTGTAGTTTAGATGCAAAACATCACAGGAATTGCTCCAAGGACTGTCCAGCCCCTTCCGTGAGTCCATTGGAATGGGGATGGTAAGAAAAATGAAGAGAGATACCTATTCTTTGACAGAAGGCCTTCCAGAATCTTGAGACAAATTGGGATCCGCGGTCCAAGACCATAACCATCGGGACTCCATGAAGGCAAAATATCTCCTTAATAAAGATTTCAGAAAGTTCGGAGGCTGTAGGTAGCTTCTTGAGAGGAACAAAATGGGGTTGACTTGCAAGGCAATAGACTATGACCAGTATGGTAGTCATACCCCTGGAGGGTGACAATTCCACGACAAAATCCACAGTTAAATGGGTCCACGGACGGGTGGGAACTAGAAAGGGTTCTGCCTTGATTTCTGGTTCCATAAGGGGGTAACGAGGAGTTGGGGGGTTAACGAGGAGAGGGGGGTAACGAAAGGGGTTGTGCGGCCTGGAGGAGGGGTGGCTCCAGGGAGCAGGTCGATGGTACAAACGTAAGATCGGTGTGGTGGTAACTCCTCTGCCTGTTTTTTGTCGAATGCATCTGCAAACTCCTGGTAAAAAACTGGAAGGCATGACAAAGAAATCTCTGTGGGTGGTCGAACCCCAGAAATGGTGCAAGGCCTCGGAAGACAAGATTCATGGCAATGTTGTCCCCAGGCTGTCACGTGACTGGTCGCCCAATCGATCTTGGGGTTGTGGTGCTGCAACCAGGGAAGGCCTAGGACCACTGGAGTAGATGGAGAGCAAATGACTTAGAATTAAAGTGCCTCCTTGTGGAGTGCCCCCAGCGACTTCAAAAGATTAGTCTCGAGGGTGATGGTCCCAGAAATCAGAGGTCTTTCATCAATGGCCACTACCGCCACCGGGGTCTCCCTAGTACAGAGGGGAATGGCGTAGAGTTCCGCAAATGCATGATCAATGAAATTCCCTGCAGCTCCTGAGTCCACAAAAGCCTGAGTGAAGATAGAGGCTTGTCCCCAGGAGAGGGAAACTAGCAGGAGGAGCCGTGCATGTTGGGATGGAGAAGGAATAGAAGAAATGCCCAGAGAATATTCCTCTTTCTTCACTGGGCACTGGGGTTTCCATGATTTAGGACAATTTTGGTCAAGATAACCCTTGAGTCCACAATACAGGCACAGACCCCTGTCACGTCTCCTAGTTCTCTCCTGCTCAGGTAATTTGGTATCACCTAATTGCATCGGTTCCTCATCTAGGAGAGAGAGGTGCAGGAAGAGGAGTATAGAAGCGGGGAACAGGCCGAATTATTGGAGTTTTTGAAGGACGGTCTCCCTCGGTCTGCTGTTCACGCATCCGGAGATCAATTCTGATACAGAGAGCAATCAATTCCTCCAGATCTTTAGGGGTGTCCCGGCAGGTCAGTTCATCCTTTAAATACTCAGAAAGCCTTTGCAAAAATGCTGCCAGCAGAACTTCATTGCCCGTCCCCTTGCCCTTTCAGCCCATCTCCACAGCAAGGGTACGGAATTCAATGGCATACGGGCCCACAGTACGGATTCCTTGCCGGATTTGGAGGAGCGAAGCAGAAACAGAAGAGACGCAACCGGGAGCGTCAAAAACTTTTTTGAATGTTTGGAGAAAGGCAGCGGCGTCATTAATCAGTGGGGATTCCTTTTCCCAGAGGGGGAGGCCCAGGCCAAAGCCTCGTCTGTCAGTAGGGACATATGCTACCCTGGATCGATGGGTGCAGAACATGGAGGGCTGGAGTTCGAACTGGTACGAACACTGATTCAAAAATCCTCTACACCTCATAGGGTCCCCTCCATAACGTAGAGGTGTCAGGATCCGTGGTTACATGGGCATAGGGGATGTCAGAGCTGGCTCTGGAGACGCTGCCAGCAATGGCGGTGCAGGGGCAGAACCCACCTGGAATGTATACAGCAGGATGATAATGTCCTGACGTCGGCTAAAAATGAGAGACGCTGCTGGTTTTGCTGAGCGAGACGTAACTCATGATCTCCAAGTAGTTCCCCTTGGAGAGATACGGCTACCTCAGCGGGGTCCATGTTAGGCCGAGCAAAATGTGACGGTGCTCGTCTCAAATCAGGAAGCGGACCCGCAGGGCTGAGGTAGGGATGCAAATAAACCGACCACAGCGCAGGGACAGAGTCCTGTAAGAGTATCCGTAGTCGGTATGGAAGCAGGGGTCAGGGCTGGCGGTAATGGTGCGGAGTCCAGGGTACAGGCAAAAGGTCAGGGCAGGCAGAAAGCAGCAAGGTCGGGGTCACTGTCCAGGGTCAGCAACAGGGAATCCAATAGGTAACAGGAACAGGCGACAGCATGGACAGCATAGACCTACAGTACAGAAGCTGCAAAAACAAAGAACATTGCTCGACGACTCCTACGGACAAGATTCAGTAAGAATTTCAGTTAATGATGGTAACCCCCATCCGGAGCCTGAAATATGGGTTTTGCTGGAGAGGAAATGTTTGGCGAATGACTTGCGAATGGTGACTGAGCTGCATTTCAGTGGCATAACAGCAAAACTTGTAACACTTAAAATGTCTGTGAACTGGTTCGACAAGAATTGATTTGGTCAAAAAACGTACACACATCTTGGAAAGTTTTGCCCATCTGTGTGTGTGATTGTGTTTTAGTAATTGTATATGTGTTTTGGAAGGCTTATATGCTTATGTATAGGTATTGTAAGCATTGGGACAGAGAGAGGGACAGCAGATATGCCTTGTGATACAGCTGCATTGCCAACTTATAGGGGCAATCTAAGGGGTGAATCCAGGGGTGGACTGGCCTGGGGGCAGAGGGGAAATTGCCCCCTGGGCCGGTCAGATTTGAAACAATTGGGCTTGTTGCAGGGAGCAGAGGAGCAGCGTCTGTGGGCAGTTCAAGACAGATTCTGGCCATTAGGTGGCGCTGCAGAGCTCACATAGTATCTCCTCTCCCAGGCCGACTCCTCTCTGCAGTGTGCTGGTAATTTATGAATATGCAAGGCCATCCGGGGGGGGGTTGGCGGTGCGGGGAGGGGGAGGTTGGAAGAGCCCGGCAAATGCCCCCAGCCTGGCAACTCTGGGAGCCAAGTCCGACTGACCAGAATCAGTGAAGCTGCTCATCTCTCCCCCTCTGTGATAGGCTGAGCAGCCTGTCGCTCAACCAGCGACAGCCAGTGAGGTTGCACATTCCATCCCCTGTCTGCTACTATAGGAGGAAGCACCAGGGCAGGGGCGGGGCTCCACACTAGAGCTCCGGCTGTTTCCTCCCTGCTGCAACCTCTGCGGCTCTGGGCAGGGGCTGAATAAGCAGCAGCCTCTCCCCCTCTCCCTCCCCCTCCTCCTCCTCTCCCCCTCCCCCTCTCCCCCTCCTCCTCTCCCCCTTCTCCTCTCCCTCCTCTCCACCTCCCCCTCATCCTCTCCCTTTATTTGTACTAATAATTGATTTCATATATAATATCATATAATATCAATTGTTAGTCCAAATAAAAAAGGTCTCTCCTAGTACTGAAGTACTCATTTATTCTGCACATCGCAACTGGAAAACACAGCTATTTCTATTTAAATTGTAAAGTACAAAATTAGGAGATACAGCGCACAGCAAAGAGAGTGGGTCCAAAGATAATATAAAATAATTTCTTTATTGAGTCCATTAAAATGGAGGTATAGACAGCCCTCCTACGCGATTCGTGCGCGTTGCACTTTATCAAGGAGTATATATCAAACAAACCAACATTCCTTAAATACACATTCAAAAGGTTCCATTTCGCTCCAGAAACGTGGTGACGTCATGGCGTCCCACACTCGCATGCTGACGTCATATCGACCGCGCATGCTCACAGCGCTGGTTCCCTGAGGGCAGCTTCAGGAACTCCCAGACCCGTTCTGCCCTCAGTTGAGCCAAAGGCCCAATGTGAGAGCGAGTGCAAGTCCTGCCCCCATAGACGTCGTCCGTTACCGCGGTGACCCAAAACACATGGATGTGTTTCAACTAGAAAAAACTTCAATACCAAAAAAACTTTAACAAACATAAAACAGACAATTCATATACACACTATAATATTAAAAGATACCTTAAAACGAACTCGACCTCCTCAGACACAAGCATCATGGAAAAGAACTATCACCCAATCCACAGAATATACAATATATCTAAAGTATAAACAATATAAACCTACAGCAGCTATCCTGAAAGCAATGGTGGTCCATCCCCTATGTGGCTAGTATTGTTGTGACATAGATAAGTATAGATTATATGACCAATAAAATGAAAGAAAAAATACCCCAATGTATATAAAAGAAATATTCAAAAAAGACAATTTGAACATATATACACATAAATATATACAGTGGCGACACCCTTTATTCTAACTCGGATAGCTCCGCAAATTTCAGATTATCCCGGTTATGTGCGGTTTTGTGTCGTTTTCGCCCGGAGTAAATTGCGTTATTTTCGCACCCGTGATTTAAGCATTTAATTCTCGCTGTCTGCAATACTGCAATGCCGTGTAAAAACTCATGGGGGCGTTTGCGAGCTGTTGTCTTTGAAGTCTAATACCTTCTGCTCATTCTGACTGGTTTGAAACAGCTTTCTCCGCCATTACGTCAATGATAGGACCCCCCTCGCCGGCGTGACCCTTTCTCGTCGCCATTACTGGTCGGACCCTGTTGGGGTCGAGTGAGGGGATTCCTAACATCTATAGACAAAATGAATTTTATTTCTAGGTGCCCTAGAACAGAAGTTCCCACGCCAATTGTCCGTGAACTTGACCGAGGCCCTAGTTCCCACGACAATTGCGCGATTACCCTGACTCCGTTCTGTTGCCACGAGAGGGTCGCTATTTGCCAAGCAAGCCTGCCTGAACTAGGACTACATGGTGACCGAATCTGAGCCCTCTAGCTTGAACAGAACCGGAGTCATGGGTTCCAGGTTTCTGCTCATTCTGACTTACTGTAGCCGTTTCAAAGCAGCGCGGCTTTCTCCGCCATTACGGTCAATGATAGGACCCTCCTCGCCGGCGTGACCCTTTCTCGCCACCATTACTGGTCGGATCCTGTTGGGGTCGAGTGAGGGGGTTCCTAACATCTATAGGCAAAATGAATTTTATTTCTAGGTGCCCTAGAACAGAATTTCTCACACCAATTGCCCTAGTTCCCACGCCAATTGCGCGATCATTGCTCTTTTTTTACAATGTTGCCGATCTTGCGGCTTTGCGGTCTGGCAGTAAAAAAAAGTGCAGTAAGCCTCGACATTTGTTACACTGTCAAAGGAGCAAATGGAAACAATGTAAGGCAAATCAACATGTTCTTTTATTGGTGGAGTCAGTACAAAAACATTTATTTGCAAATAATGTACAATGTTGAGGCACAGGGAGTTAAAGTGACTTGCTTTTTATGTACTGTATTTGGGGGTTTATTGATCAAATTATTATGATGAACTGCCGTTTGAAATTACAGTACTGTTAACTATTTTAGCCACACACCTCCAGAGTCATTCATTTTCTGCAGTTACTGTAGTCATTGTGTTTTAAATCCATCCCTAGCCAAGTGTCAATCGGCTGACTGCGCCTGCGTGTACTCTAATCCTTTTAGAGATGGGAGCTTGCTGCTTACAGCGCATGAGTCACCCTACCCTACCAACCCCCTCTCTCCACAGAGTCGTTAATCTTTTGAATATTGCCATTGTGTTCTTAATCCGTCCATAGCCGAGCTACAGAGCCTCAGTGCGCCTGCGTTTAATCACACCATCCTCCCCCCCCCCAACCCTTGCAGGCTTTGTTGACGGTAACGCTTTGGAAAATCCCCTTTCGAATTTGAAATGTAAATCTGATGTGCACAGCATTGTGAGAATTGAGAGTAAAAAAAATATTAACTGATTCATGTTGTTTTTTCATTCATTCTTACACTATACTGTCGGGGGGGGGGGGTGGTTGTTGTCAATGATTACGATAACCAGGAATGTGAATAAATATTTATTATATTTCATCAGGGGAAAAAAAATACAAAGATAACAATAATCATGAATAATACATACTGCAGCCTTTATTACATTCTTCTGGCAGATTGAAATTGGAGAAACATTTACAAAACATTTGTAAAACATGGAGATACATGAAAAATGGACATTTATATGAATATTAATTAATAATATATATATTGTATATAGAAAATATACTGTTTGTTTTTGGTGCCTGAGCCACAGGGAGTTAAAGTGACTTGCTTTTTATGTACTGTATTTGGGGGGTGTATTTTTGTGGTTTAATGATCAAATTATTATGATGAACTGCCTTTTGAAATTACAGTACTGTTAACTATTTTAGCCACACACCTCCAGAGTCATTCATTTTCTGCAGTTACTGTAGTCATTGTGTTTTTAATCCGTCCCTAGCCATATTCTTACACTATACTGTCGGGGGGGGGGAGGGGGGGGTGGTTGTTGTCAATGATTAGGATTAGCAGGAAAGTGAATAAATATTTATTTTATTTTGTCAGGACCCAAAAAATACAAATATAAAAATAATCATGAATAATACATAATGCAGTCTTTATTAAGTTCTTTTGGCAGATGGAAATTGGATAACCATTTAGGAAACATTTGTAAAACATGGGGAAACATGAATAATGCACATTTATAAGAATATTATTTAATAATATATACTGTAATGTACTGTATAATATATATGCTGTATACAGTATATACTGTATAGTAATATTATTTTTTCCGTCTTTATCTTTTCCTCATTCTGTCTACAGTACAGTAGTTCATTGAGAGAGGAGAGGTTTTGTGTACATCATTACTGCTGTTTATATACTGTACATTTTACTGTACAAATAGATTAGACTGGACACAAAAACCCACCTCCCCACAGGCCACCCTTTTTTCCTGAAACGACAAGAAAACAAAAAAGTAGTGCAGTTACTGTACTGTACTGTATGTGCGTACTGTATTATGGCATTGTGTGATGTGTAGAACTACTGTAGGTGGCTGCTGCTTCTTTCTCTGGAAAGAAAAAAATTGAGCAGTTAGTAGGCAGTTACTGTAGTACTGTCAAACTAGTCTACTGTATACTGGAACTACTGTATACTCTGACTACTGTTAAATTCTATGTACTGTAACCTGATGGCTGGTGCTGCTCTCTCTGTAAAGAAAAACTAACTACTGTATACTCTGACTATCTGGAAAGAAAAAATCTGTGCCATACTTACCTGTATCATACTGTACTTACAATACTACAGCACAGTACTACTTTCCTGATGCTTGCCCATTACGCGCGATGACAATGGGCAACACAGTGGCAATATGGTCTATATATTTATTGCAGCGTTCCACGGTGAGTACATCGTTCCAAAAACTCATTATGCCTTTCAATAACTCGTCCTTTTGGAGGGTTTTGCCACTTTCCGGATATGGTCCTTCAGCTGATGCCAGACCATTTCGATCGGATTGAAGTCTGGCGATCTGTCATTGGAAAAAAAGGACAATTGGTTTAAGAGCTAAAAACAGTGGGGAACAAGAATGGGACACGGTTTACTGCACTTACTCCGCTGGCATCTTCACCCAGTTGATGCCGCGCTCAAGGATATGCGCCGTTGATGCGGTGTGCTTCGGATCGTTGTCCTGGTAGAAGCGGTGACCGTTGGGGATCTCGGACACAATGTTGTCTTGGAAGAAAGCTTTATTCATGATTCCTATAGCAAGAAAAGAAAAGTGCTCAAAAAACTGCACAATAGTACAGTACAGTGCATACAGTAAGGCAACACTAGTAAAGTACAGTGATTAGGCGACATTATATTTGATAAATTTTACCTTCAAATATGACAATGCAACCCAGTCAAGAATTTATACGGTAATGACTCACATTAGAGTACGCCCACTTTCAACACCTGTACCTGGTCGCCATGCATAAAAGGTTACACACTTTGCATAGCCCACCACTCCATGATCTTTATCTGAACTTGCCCTTGTCCAGATACTGCATTGTGCCACCTGCTTCCATGGAGCAACCCCGTTTCTATGGACGCAGTAACCCACTCGCCTCTGCCGTGCCTGTCATGCTGAAAAAGCGAAAGGCGGTTGTCGTTTCCACGCCAAGGCCAAAGCGACAGGCTAAGGCCAATAAAGAAAACCTTCTGCTGACCCCAAAGGCTAAGGGTTTTCTTAGACGTAAGCCTCATTATGTGAAGAAGATATACGGTGATGTACTCTCGACGCAAAACGAATGGGAGCCAACCCATCGAACCCGCAGACCACTTCCTCACATATGCTTCAACGACTCTGCTGTAGCTGTCCCGGAAATCTTCAGCCCGTCTTCTCCACCCCCATCTTCTCCGGTTCCATCCGACGACGCTGCCGCCTCTGAAATCCACGGGTCACTGTCTCCTTTGCGCTTAGACGACTCTGCTTCTCGCCCGGAAATCCAAAGGTCACTTTCTCCATCCCTCTTCGACGACGCTGCCGCTTCTCCTCTACCGGGTATCCACAGGTCACCTCCTCCACTCTTCCTCGATGTCGATGCCACTTCTGTCTATGGAACCCCCATCTCATCCCCCCAGATGTCCAGACGCCATGCACAAGAAGCAGCTCGTTAGACCGGATGCTGAATGGGATAAGTGTGGATCTCCCCGGGAATTCTATTGTGCTAGCAAAGATAGATCTGCTTCTGGAGACCATGTTAAATGTGGAGCAGCGGATGTTACAAATGGATCAACGGATGGATCGACGGATGGAGAAGATAGAGGCTGACATAGCGGGCATACATTATTTGCTCAGTGCTAATGCCCCTGTTTCCCTGACGCCGGAGCAGGGGGGTGACATGGATGTGATGAATGGGACCTTCGACCCCCTTCCATCACCAAGCGCACCCCCTCCACCAGAAGATGTAGTGTACATGTATGCCGTTGAGGAGGACATGACAACCCCGTCAAGACCACGCCCGGAGACAACACGGCGACCTAGACCAGAGGAAAGCTTCCTCCCAGACAACCTACCATCGCCCGTCGCCTCAAGCACACCCGCTCCCAAAAGACCTACACCCGCTCGCATCGATACGGTGCCCGACATCACCCTGTGCGATCTGCCACCGGCGCTCAGGGAGAAGTATAGGGTGAAGAGTGCTGGTGTACCCCACAAGTATGCCTTGTTCATATTTAAGCACTATGTTCCCTACTCTTTGTTCTGCGACTGGGCCTTCAAAGTGAACTACGATGGGAATCGCGTAAAAAAGGCGCTTCCTGTCAATTTAAGGAAAAACATTGTGGATGAAATGTGGCGCTTTTATGCAGTTACAGATCCTGTAATGAAAGGCGTTAGAGACTGCATTAATGGCATTTTGCGCCATGCAAGGCATTGGCCCTGGATGGACAATGTGGAGGACTTTCAGTGAGACCACACTGTTGTGCTGAACTGTATTGTACTGTACATGTTTTGCCCTACAGTACCTGCTGTACTTAAAAAAAGGAGATGTTGTTGTGTGTTTTTTTACACAGGACATGCACGACTCCAGTCCCTGGGGGCCGAAAACAGGCACGGTTTTCAAGGTTGCCCTGAAAACCTGCCCTGTTTGCTGCCCTCTAGGACTGTACTGTTGATGTGTTGAATTGCTGTGCACTTAAAATGTTTCAACATTGTACAGTATTTGTAAATAAATGTTTTTGTACTGACTACACCAATAAAAGAACATGTTGATTTGTCTCACATTGTTTCCATTTGCTCCTTTCACAGTGTAACAAATGTCGAGACTTACTGCACTGTTTTTTTACTGCCAGACCGCGCAGCCGCAAGATCGGCAACATTGTCAAAAAAGAGCAATAATCGCACAATTGGCGTGGGAACTAGGGCAATTGGCGTGGGAACTTCTGTTCTAGGGCACCTAGAAATAAAATTCATTTTGCCCATAGATGTTAGGAACCTGGCACTGTATACTGTAGAACACACATAATGTAAATGATACTGTACATGAAGAATAAATGCATAGTTTTATTTTTTCGGGTTTATTACACAGTATACTGTAGGGCCGGAACAAGGTCAAAAAAACTGTAGACGTGGGGTTTTAAATCCGATTCAGCAATGTGCAGGCATTGTCACACAACGCGATATTATCCATCGAAATCCCCCCATTAGCCGTTTTCTTTTCTGAGGAAAAACAAAAAGAAAAGTTTTAATGTACAGTAATGGTCAGCCCCCTAAAGAAGTACCCAGCCAGCCCCACCAATAATTTTCTCCTGTTCACATGCGTATGCGCCTAGCGTTCCACCAATTGTTCAGTATCTGCAGTACAGTACTGTAGAAGCCGCTCAGCCAATGATATTGCTTACAGGAGAATGGCTTGACTTTGGAATCGCATCCGATATTTATACTACAATTGGCATTAGATAGTGAGGCATTTAAAGTGAGCTTTTTAAGTGATAAATATAGTTAGACTATAGTTAATATACTCATTTTCTTCATGCAAGACCAATAACCTCAGCTGATTTGACATGGATCTAATTGCATTCTCTTCACAGGTATGTTCCTGATGTGCAAATCCTGTGTAAAAGACTGACTCTGGCCTTGTAGCATAGATATAAGTATGTTCCTGATGTGCTAATCCTGTGTAAAAGACTGACTCTGGCCTTGTAGCATAGATATAAGTATGTTCCTGATGTGCAAATCCTGTGTAAAAGACTGACTCTGGCCTTGTAGCATAGATATAAGTATGTTCCTGATGTGCAAATCCTGTGTAAAAGACTGACTCTGGCCTTGTAGCATAGATATAAGTATGTTCCTGATGTGCAAATCCTGTGTAAAAGACTGACTCTGGCCTTGTAGCATAGATATAAGTATGTTCCTGATGTGCAAATCCTGTGTAAAAGACTGACTTTGGCCTTGTAGCATAGATATAAGTTAGTATGTTTGAAGCTGCGTTCTCCTCGCTTCCCACACAGAGCACTCCCTCCCCGCAGGGAGCCCCTGGACACACAAAACAATCCTGCCTTACCGGCCTCCACGGCTCCTCGCCCCTGCCGCCGTCGCGGGATCACTCCCCTCGGCGATTCCTCTGCTCAGCACCGGGCGCGCCCACGCCCTCCTGCACGCACACCTGCACGCATGCCTGCACCATCCACTGGCTCGGTTCACACATGTACACGAGTTACGGAGCACGCTCAGTCTGCACACTCTTATTCCCGTCCCCCGGACCTCAGGCTCCGCCCCCGCACACTGCACGGGCATACTCAGGTTACTAACAAGACTCAGCTGGCCTGTTATGCCTGCACCAATCTGCAGTGTCTCCCGGTAGCTCTTCCTGTCCCGCCTCCGTTCCTAATTGGACCTTCCTGCTTTATCTAGCTCCTCTCTGCTCTCAGTCTTTGCTCGACATAGTCTCTGTATGGAAGTACTTCTGGATTCTCTCAGTGTTTTCACAGGTTCTGACGCAGCTCGTACGACTACCCCCTCTGGCTCTCGATCTCGGCACTCCTTGGACAACGCTCACTCTGGTAACCCCTTGAACACGGCTTGGACTACGACCTATCTCCACTCTCCACTCCCTGACTTCGGCAAGGCATTCATCACTCTATCTCTACAACCGGTACCGGCAAGTATTGTCTACCTTACTACACCTGGCCTGGCAACGCTTCATACCACACTCCGGACACGCTCCCTTTGCTGCGGGTGCGTGTATTACCACTTCCCCCTTCAGCTCAGGGGATGGGTCTGGTCTGCGGGCAGCACCGGCGTAACATTATGTCGAGCCCACAAGATGCAGACCAGACCGAACTTCAACAGTTTCTCTCCAATCTGCTTCAGCAAAACCAGGCCATGGCGGATCAAATTGTGGCACTTACACGCCAGGTCGCAGTACTCTCAGAGAGGGTACCGACCGCGACCCCGCCAGATGTAAGCCCCCACTCCGCAAGCGCAGTTAGCAGCTCAGATGTAAGGATTCCTCCCCCCAAGCCTTATGCAGGTGAACCGCAAGATTGTAGGGGTTTCCTAAACCAGTGTGAGGTGCAGTTTGAAATGGCCCCCCATCTCTACAATACTTATCGCAAGAAGGTAGCTTACATTTATAACCTCCTCACTGGCAGCGCCCTGGCTTGGGCTTCCCCGGTTTGGGAGCGACGTTCTGACCTTACCCAAGATTACCCGGCATTTAAAGCCGAGTTTCGGAGAGTATTCGACTCTCACGCTCGTCGGGAGATGGCATCTGTTTCTCTCCTCCAGATCACTCAGGGACGGCGAATGGTGACGCAGTATGCTGTGGAATTCCGGACTCTAGCAGCCGAGACTAACTGGGGACAAGAGGCTCTCGTCTCCGTGTTCTGGCAAGGCCTGGCAGATCCCATCAAGGATGAACTCTCTCGCCAATCCAGGCCAGATCAATTGGAGGTCCTCATTGATTTGGCCGTCCAAGTGGATCAACGTATCCAGGTACGCCGCTCAGAGCGTCAGCGCACTCGCGTCCATAACTTTCAAGTTCCGTTCTCCAGTACTCCCAGCAACACTCCTGCTCCCCCAAGTGCTACCATACCTCTACGTCCTGCACTGGAGTTGCCAGAGCCAATGCAATTGGGGGTACAACGCATCCGCACACCGATACGGCAGTTCCACCACGCCGGGGGATTGTGTTTCTACTGCGGATCCATGGAACATCTGGTTCGGGAGTGTCCACTGCGTCCCGGAAACGGGAACACCCAGTGAGTACAGAGGGGCTCTCTCTGGGTGTAATGTCTCCACGTCCCCTTTCTAAAGGTGAACTCCCTAAGAAACTTACATTTCCAGTCTCCCTTTCAGTCGATAAGTTCAAGACTTCTACCGCCGCTTTCATTGACTCAGGAGCTGGAGGAAACTTCGTGGATCTTGAATTCGCCAGGTTAAATCGCATACCACTCGTGAGAAAGAAGGTTCCCATCGCACTCGTCGGTATCGATGGACGTCCTCTTACCCCGGCCCACATCTCCTTAGAGATGGCTCCCTTGCTTCTGTCCTCACATCTGCACAAGGAGATCTTAGTTCTCGATGCCATTCACACTCCTGGGATACCCATCGCCCTTGGTCTTCCTTGGCTACAGCTTAACAATCCTCTCATTGACTGGACTTCCTCTGCTCCCATTTCCTGGAGGCCGAGGTCAGGCGAGAATCATCAACTGCTGGCCAATACCTCTGTTCCCGAAGTTATTCTACCTTCCGTTTACCATCAATTCCGGGACGTTTTCAATAAGGTACAGTCAGACCTCTTGCCGCCACACAGGACTTACGATTGCCCGATCGATCTAGTTCCAGGTTACTCTCTACCCAAGTCCAAGACCTACCCCTTGTCGTTACCAGAATCTCACGCTATGGATGAATATATCCAGGAGAATCTCAAGAAAGGCTTTATTCGTCACTCCAATTCCCCAGCAGGGGCTGGGTTTTTCTTCATCAAGAAAAAGGACGGGTCGTTGAGGCCTTGCATCGACTACAGGGGTTTAAACCACATCACTATTAAAAATCGTTACCCCCTTCCCCTTATTACCGATAAATTAGAGGGGGCCAAGATTTTTTCCAAGTTGGATCTACGTGGTGCCTATAACCTGGTGCGCATCAGGAAGGGGGATGAATGGAAGACGGCCTTCAACACGCGTAGTGGACACTACGAATATCTGGTAATGCCTTTCGGGTTATGTAATGCTCCCGCTGTCTTCCAGGATTTCATCGACGTCTTTCGTAAGGTACTCAATATTTTTGTTATTGTATACTTGGATGATATCCTGATTTTTTCCAAAGATCTCCAGGACCATATACGCCACACCTCCTACGTCCTTTCCCGTCTCCGTGAACACCATTTGTACGCCAAACTGGAGAAGTGCACCTTTCATCAGACCTCTACCCCGTTCCTGGGGTATATCATTTCCGATGAGGGGTTTATGATGGACTCCGGTAAACTTCAAGCAGTCACTGAATGGCCACGACCCAACTCTCTCCAGGCCATACAATGTTTTTTAGGGTTCGCTAATTACTATCATAAGTTTATATGGAGTTTTTCCACCATTGTGGCACCCCTCACTGCGCTCACCAAAAAAGGAGCTGATCCTTCTGCTTGGTCATCCGAGGCCATCTCCGCCTTCGAGACACTCAAGGAAGCCTTTATATCCGCACCTATTCTCCGTCATCCCAACATCGAACTTCCCTTCGTCCTGGAGGTCGACGCTTCTGATTGCGGCACTGGTGCCGTTCTTTCCCAGAGACCCACGCCCCAAGATAAGTTACATCCCTGTGCATATTTTTCCAGGAAATTCTCGTCTGCTGAGAGGAACTATGACGTGGGTAACAGGGAACTTCTGGCAGTGAAGATGGCTCTTCAAGAGTGGAGACACCTGCTGGAGGGGTCGAAAGAGCCGTTTACTATTCTCACGGACCACAAGAACCTTCTTTACATAGAGAACGCTCGACGCCTTGGTCCACGACAGGCTCGTTGGGCTCTTTTTTTTTCTCGATTCGATTTTCACCTTTCCTATATCCCCGGGACCAAGAACGTAAAGGCGGACGCACTCTCCCGAATACATTCTTCTGAAGAGAGGCCAGAGGAATCGTTGGAGACTATCCTTCCACATGAGAGGATTCTCGCCACGTCTACTTTCAAGAATCTTGACAAGATTTTGCACTCCCAGAGACGCATTCCCAAGGACTTGGTCGTTCCCGACAACAAACTCTTTGTATCATCCAAATTTGTTCCAGAGGTCCTGTCTTGGTGTCACTCCTCTAAATCTGCAGGTCATCCAGGTTTTAAGAAGACTACTGATCTCATTCGTCGGAATTTCTGGTGGCCAAGGATGTCTCAAGATATTCTGGAGTTTACCCGCGCATGCCCCACGAGCGCTCAAAGCAAGACTCTCCGTCAAAAGCCTCAGGGCTTTCTGTTACCCCTTCCAGTTCCCGACCGCCCCTGGTCCCACATTTCTATGGACTTCATCGTGGAGTTGCCCAGCTCCAGAGGAATGAACACTATCTTGGTGGTCGTGGACAGGTTCTCGAAGATGTCCCATTTCATTCCACTTAAAGGATTACCCACCTCCCCCGCCCTTGCTGATATCTTTACGGAGCAGATTTTCCGGATTCATGGGATCCCTTCGTCCATTGTTTCTGACAGAGGTTCTCAGTTCGTATCCAAATTTTGGAGAGCTTTCACGAAGAGATTTGGCATCTCTTCTTCTTTCTCTTCCGCCTATCATCCTCAGTCCAATGGACAAACGGAGAGAATCAATCAAACCCTGGAGAAGTACCTGAGATGTTTTATATGCGATTTCCAGGATGATTGGGCTCAACTCCTCTCTTGGGCAGAGTATGCCGTCAATTCTGCAAAAAACGAGTGCACCCGGGAGTCGCCCTTCTTTATAAATTATGGGTTCCACCCTCCCGGTCTTCCCATCCCAACATTCCTTCTGGAGTACCAGCCGTAGATGAACGCATTTCTTCCCTCCAAACCGCATGGTCCAGGATTCAGTCTACCCTTCTCAACTTCTCCCGCAGATCGAAACTACAGGCCGATCGTCGTCGTCATTCGGCACCCAGTTACAAACCAGGGGATTTGGTATGGCTATCCTCTAGGAATATCCACCTCAAGGTACCAGCTCCTAAACTGGCACCTAAGTTCCTGGGTTCCTTCCCTATTTGTGAACAAATCAATCCCGTGGCATTCCGGCTCCAACTACCACCCAGTATGAAGATTCCCAATGTCTTTCATGTACCTCTCTTAAAACCATTTATCTCCAGTCACTTCTTTCCGGATCAGACTCGTAAACCGGATCCCATTACTGTACAAAATAACGAGGAATACGAAGTTCACTCTCTTTTGGATTCTCAGCAAGAGGCAGGGTGATGATAAGCCGCACAGCCACGAAACTCCGTTTCCCAAGGAGACCGGAAGATATAATGAAAAAGTTATCTTGATCATTCATACATGCTGTGGAGGAATTCTCTCTAATTGTGGAAGCATCACATTTGTTCTATCTTTTGGATTCTCGCCTATCCAGGGGTCAGCTCCAGTTCTTGGTGCAGTGGAAGGGCTTTGGCCCTGAAGAGAGATCCTGGGTACCTTCAAAGGACATTCATGCCCCGGCCCTTCTTAAGTCCTTCAGGAAAAAGTTTCCAGAGAAACCGTTCTTGGACCGTCCTGAGGCCGTGCCTGAAGAGGGGGGTACTGTCAGGAATCGGCGTTCTCCTCGCTTCCCACACAGAGCACTCCCTCCCCGCAGTGAGCCCCTGGACACACAAAACCATCCTGCCTTACCGGCCTCCACGGCTCCTCGCCCCTGCCGCCGTCGCGGGATCACTCCCCTCGGCGATTCCTCTGCTCAGCGCCGGGCGCGCCCACGCCCTCCAGCACGCACACCTGCACGCACACCTGCACCATCCACTGGCTCGGTTCACACGCGTACACGAGTTACGGAGCACGCTCAGTCTGTACACTCTTATTCCCGTCCCCCGGACCTCAGGCTCCGCCCCCGCACACTGCACGGGCATACTCAGGTTACTAACAAGACTCACCTGGCCTGTTATGCCTGCACCAATCTGCAGTGTCTCCCGGTAGCTCTTCCTGTCCCGCCTCCATTCCTAATTGGACCTTCCTGCTTTATCTAGCTCCTCTCTGCTCTCAGTCTTTGCTCGACATAGTCTCTGTATGGAAGTACTTCTGGATTCTCTCAGTGTTTTCACAGGTTCTGACGCCGCTCGTACAACTACCCCCTCTGGCTCTCGATCTCGGCACTCCTTGGACAATGCTCACTCTGGTAACCCCTTGAACACGGCTTGGACTACGACCTATCTCCACTCTCCACTCCCTGACTTCGGCAAGGCATCATTCACTCTATCTCTACAACCGGTACCGGCAAGTATTGTCTACCTTACTACACCTGGCCTGGCAACGCTTCATACCACACTCCGGACACGCTCCCTTTGCTGCGGGTGCGTGTATTACCACTTCCCCCTTCAGCTCAGGGGACGGGTCTGGTCTGCGGGCAGCACCGGCGTAACAACTCTGTGCTGTTAATTGACCAACTGGAATAAGCTGATTGATTGGGGAGGGGGAGGGTCATGTGACTGTTTTAGCTGTATAAAACCAACACCTCTCCTGCAATTTGCAGGAACTGCAATTGGCATTAGATAGTGAGGCATTTAAAGTGAGCTTTTTAAGTGATAAATATAGTTAGACTATAGTTTGACTAGAGGTGACTGGGGACTGGATCTACTGCAAACTCTTTTACTCAAGACAACAAACAGTAATCTATTCAGATCACACTATGATCCCATGCTTGCTAACCTGCCTATTTCAACCCCCCACCCCTTTACAACTTATTCACTGCAGTCTCTCCCAAAACTGACTGCACAATACACTGAAACCCTGAATTGACTCTAGCATTGCAATACAGCTAAACATTTGACAAGGAACAGGCACACACCTGCTGTTTAGTCTGCACACACTCACTCTGCTCACAACAGATCCTTGCAGCACTGCCTACCTCTGGCATACTGAACCTGCTATGTATTTTAACTTTTTTCTTTCTCCTGGCCTCATGGAGATGTTACTCCCTCTATCCACTACAAACTCCTCCATCCTGGCCCGCACCTAACATCACCATACACCCTGGACTACTCAAAAGCCTTGCACTATCTACTGAATGTTGGTGGAGAACTCTAAAAACCAGCACACCAACCACTGCTCACTCTAATGGCAAACACCACAAATTTACAACTTGCAAACAACTACACAAATTTCTACTCATACTATTACTCTCTTTAGCAGGTGATATTGAACCTAACCCAGGTCCTCCCACTTCAACTCTGTCCCATGCCCTTGAGAATTCCACCTTTAAATTCCAAAAAGGGCTATCTGTCGCCCATATAAACATCCGGAGCCTGCTGCCCAAACTGGACGAACTAAGGGCATGGTGCCTTATGCATAAACCCAAAGCCATCGTTCTTACAGAAACATGGCTATCCCCTAAAACCCCTGATGCAAATATCGCCATTCAGGGATACTCCATTTTTAGGAGAGATAGGTCAAAGAGAGGAGGCGGGGTGTCATTTTATATTGCAGACACCTTACAATTTACATTTAAATTGTACATTTAAATACAGTTAAATTGCCCACCAAGCCCACCCTCTTTTGAAATTCTAGTTGGCAAAATCTGCCTCCCCTTTTCTAAGCCCATCTTGCTTGCTGGCATCTACCGCCCCCCTAAAGCCCCTCTACAATCCCTGACTGATATCACCCAATTTCTTGGCTCCATTTCCTCTCTGAATGAGAAGAGTGAGCTGCTAGTTCTTGGGGATTTCAACTTCAATTGGCTCGACCCTAAAAACCACAAAATCCAGATACAACTCAAGTCACTTAACCTATCGCAACTCATTTCCCAACCCACATGGATAAACCTGAAATCGCATAACCATTCCTTGCTAGACTGGATTCTCTCCTCATCCCCAGCAGAATCCAATCCTCTGGCACCCTTCCTGATATTTTCAGTGACCATGCAATAGTGTACTGTGTAAGGAAAATTAAACCGCCTATTCAAGCCCTAAAGTTCTCCTCACTAGAACATTTAAAAACTTTAACCCACAACAGTTTCTGGATGACCTTACCAACTGCCCATGGCACAGAATCGATTTAATTCCTGACCCTGATTCTGCGCTCGACTATTTCCAATCTGAGTTCTTAAAACTCTGCGATACCCATGCTCCACTACGCAAAATAAGGGTACGGGGTGACAAAGTGAGAATATGACGTAAGGGGGAGGTCTGACATAACAGCAATGGGATCTATGCAACCATTTTAAGTCAGCATCCATCTTAGGTTTTGTCTGAGTGAACGGGTTATGAG
Organism: Ascaphus truei; assembly: GCF_040206685.1. Classification (NCBI taxonomy): domain Eukaryota; kingdom Metazoa; phylum Chordata; class Amphibia; order Anura; family Ascaphidae; genus Ascaphus; species Ascaphus truei. Next base: position 5,500,500 of record NC_134496.1, on the reverse strand, counting down.
ATGGACGTTTTTGAATGAGGTTTTTGCTTTCATTTTTCAAGTGAGAATAAACCAAGCAGCTAACTAAAAAACCTTGAGCACAGTGTCAATGTTATGAAAATACCAGACTGATAGGCACAGTGTCTCATTCCGAAGGGGGGGGGGCAATGTGTTCTGTATGTAGAGTAAAAGTCCCCGGCTTATATAAGGAATATTAGCTGAGTCATTTCATTTAGGCATCCCATAATATTATTAACTCGATGTGTTCATGTGCATAGTTTGTTTACCTTTTACGCTTACGTAGTAACGACACGCAACCTTGTAGAGGGGGCGTGGGTTTAGTATTTTGTGTATAAATAAGGCCTGTATGCTACCATGTCTTTGGGAGAGTTTTATTTTGAAACCCTCCTCTGCGTGTGCACCGCTCAAAGAAATAAACTTATTTGTCATTCTGCCAAACATATCCTCAGACTTGTGTTGTTATTCACAGCTTCCACAGATGGCGCTCCGAATAGAAACCCAGATATACCGGAAGCTGAGCACCTGAAAAAACCACTCCTCGGTCACTCAAATCTGAGCGCTCGTAAGAATCAAGGTAAAAGGCACCTTTTGAGGAAAGCCTGAGTTTAAAAAGTTGTTTTGAGTGGTGTGTAGAGAGATGTGTTTTGAAGGGTGTCTCATTCTGTGTTGACGGGTTTACCTAGCAGTTTCAAATAAGTTTATTTGTCTGTTCCTGTATCCATTTTAAAGTGTTATAGATGTTAAGTTTTATTGGGATTAAGGTGAGAGTCCCGTTAAAAGTTTTGGTGTTTTGGTGATGAAGGTGAGTGTTTGTATGCTTAAGGGATTGTTTTTCAGACTGTCCTGGGTTGTGATAAATATTTTTGTTGTCTGAGCAGGAAGGGTCCCTGATTGTACATTTGCTCTGTTTTGTCATTAACATACCAAGTGAGTTTATTTATGGATATCTGTTTAGAAGGTCTTATCTGTATCCATGTTATAAAAGTATAAGGTTTATCAGGACTGGGTTGGACCCGCTGAAGTAATTCAAGTGTTTTCTTGGGTAAAGTTATGGTGAAAAAATCAGAACAGTAACATGACAAAAGAGTTGTACGCAATCAGCTTGCGCTGATTATTGTATCAGGTGTATTGTACAGGTCAATTAAATGTGATTACTGTAACAGTAGAATAATGGGAAACCAATGTTCTAAAAATTTGCCGATAGAGGTTGTGTGTCTGCAGACAAAAATAATAAAGAATGGATACAGAGAACAAGAAGAGACAATATAAATATGTTTTGTTGGCCAACGAAAACACATGCAAGGCCAATGAGAATAAACATGCCACGCCAATGAAAAAAAGTTTGTTTGCAATAAATTACTATAGAAGGAAGCGTGAAGCTATGAGTAGCCGCACCGGTTTTCTTATCCATAAGAATGCGAACGCATGGGCTCATAGTGGAACCTTCTAACTTTCAGTAATCCCTGTGTGTCTGTGGCAGTATAAATCTTTGGATTTTATGAGGTTTTTGTGGCTAAAGTCAAGCATGGCAGGCCCGGCTGACCTTATGCCGCAGAAATCAGTTATGAACGTATAAGCTTTTCCTTCCATTTCCCCACATGCAATAAGTGGTTATAAATCATTTCCTGATATAAACTCAAGTTTCGGTGCCGGCAAGTAAAATTGTTGCGCCCTTAATGGAGAGTGGCTAGATGGATTTGATACCCTAATGAATTTCTCCTGAATGATTACCTGTGTGAAAGATAAACCATGTTAAGTATCACATGTGTGCACAAATCACCATCCAAAAACTTGCAAGTACGTACAAAAACATGAATATTATTTGCTCACAATGAAATCAAATGTCTGCAAGAAAGAGAAGCAGCACAGAGCATGCCCCCACCTTTTTCTCCAGCGCGAAGAATGTGCCAAGATAAGGAAGTTAATTCAAAAAAGCTCCGGAGCATCAGAGTAGTTTTAAAGTCAGGTTATTTATGAGAATAAAGAAAGAGAAGGGAACTTTTATTAATATACACTGGCGACACACTTTATTCGAGCTTGGCTAGTCCCACGAATTCGGGTATACCCGGGTGTATTGAGGTTTGTGACTGTTTTCTGCCCGAGTGCATTGAGTTATTTTCCAAGCAGGGATTGAAGCATTTTATTCCCGCTGGCTGCAATACTGCACAGTATATATATATACTGCATTACAATTCATGAATTTATGCCATCTGGTAGACACGCGAAGCATTGCAGCCTATTAAATTCTAATCATTATCATTTAACAGATCAGCCGCCCATCAGCCAGGCATGAACCCAGGCTGGGAAGGCAAATGCAACGGGGCTTGTCAGAGGTGAGGAGTGGCACATTCCAGGTATCTGCCAGGTACATACTGGGTATTTGCTCGAATAAAGTGTGTCGGTGCAGTAGTTGCAGGGTGAAATTGTGGGGTAATAGGGGAGAAATATTTTTCTGTTATTTGTTCGTTATTTTTGTGATGTTGTTTGGATGTGTATGAGAGAAGTTTTTTGTATTGTGTGTTCTGTATTGTGTGTAACCAGTAAAAACACATTGAATATTTTGTGTTTAAAAATGTGGGTAAAAGCTCATAAGTATTGTTTGAAGTATATATTGTATTGTATGTTTTTATGTATATAACGCCATTAATATGCTCAGCGCTTCACAGAAGTGGTGCACGTCGTAATCATATAGGTATCAAATGGTAAAGGTAAGAGGTCATGGAATAAGTGATCCAGACATAAAAGTAAAAGTTGAGCAAAGAGAAGTCACTGCTCTGAGGAGCTTACAATCTAATTGGTAGGTAGGGAGAGCATACAGAGACAGTAGGATTTGATTAGAAGCCAGGAGAGGAATTTCAGGAGGGGAAACGCAGAATCAGAGTTTAAAGAGTAGAGTGATTCTGGCAGCAGCGTTTGGGATAGATAGTAGGGAAGACAGGTGAAAGTCAGGAAGCTGGGATAGCAGGGAATTACAGTTATCAAGATGGGAGAGAATGAGGATCTGAATCAGAGTTTTAATAGTTGAGCAACAGAGGAACAGGTGTATCTTTGTGATATTGTGGAGGAAAAAGCGACAGTTATAGAAATGTTTTGAATGAAAGAGGAGAATATGAGAGAGGAGTTGGGAGTGACCCCTAAGCAGCGTGCTTAGGCTACTGGATGGAAGATTCAAGAGTAATGTGGAAGGAGATAATAGGGTCAGGTTTGGGAGGAAGTATGAGGAACTCTGTTTTTGCCATGTTAAATTTAAGGCAAAAGAGGGCCTTCCAGGATGAGATAACAGAGAGACATTCAGAAACTTAGGTTTGTATGGCAGGTGTAAGGTCAGGGGTTGAAAAGTAAATGAGGGTGTTGTCAGCATAGTGGTGATATTTAAACCTAAGAGATGTTATTAGGTCACCTAGAAAGAGTGTATATAGAGAGAAGAGAAGAGAGTGGTCCACAGAGGCAAATGCTGCAGAGAGTAATAGGAGCAGAGTGTAATGACCTATGTCTTGGGCAGCATGTAGTTCATGAGTTATTTTAATGAGAATTGTCTCCGTGGAGGGAGCAGTGCAGAAGTCAGATTGTAGAGGGTTAAGGAGAGAATGGGTGTTGAGAGAATGGAGCAAGCAAGAGAATACAAGACAAGTTCAGTAGTTAGAAAGAGAGGTAGGGTCAAGCTTGCTATTTTTGAGTCATGGTATAACTATTACATGTTTTAAGGAGAATGGAAATGTAGCAAATTAGAGGGAGAAGAGGAGATCAACAGTGATGGTGACACTCTCTTCTGAGACAGTGGAAAAAGAGTCAAGGAAAGCAGGAAGAGAGTAGGAAGCAAAGTAGGATAGGAGGAAACAGAGGGAATATTCTGGTGTATGGATTCAACCTCTTGCTTAAAATAGCCAGAAAAGTCCTGAGGTGAGATGAAGGAAGAGTTTGTGTGGGTTAGACTTGTGAGTGTTGATTAATGGAGAGAAATAGGTTTGTGTAGCTTGAGAAAGGACAGAATTGCAACAGGATAGCATAAATTTGTAGTGAATGAAGTCAGTGAAACTATGAAAGTTCAAACAGAAAGCATTAAAAAAAAAAACTGAGTGGAGGGAAATAGCATGCGCGTGTGGCGTTATTTGTGTGTTAAGAAGTTATATAAACCTCAGCTATATAAAAGGCCGTTGGTTAATTTTTGAGAGGCCATAAAAAATGTAGTTCTTAGGGCTCTGGATAAAGCTCCATGTATTTAAACTTTAAGCAAAAGTTCCATTCCAATAATTGTTATTTTTCAGGAAGAAGCCGTGGTGTGCCGTTATCTTATCTGTTCAGGATCAATTGGCGAAACGCCCAGAAACAAACTGGCTCTTTGCCCGGAAACAAGTCTTATAGAAAATATTTTTTCTTTAGTCAGATGAATATGCAGAGTGTCTTTAAATTATAAAGCTGACCGTGTGCTCAGCACTGTGCAAAGAGATTATATAAAGCAAGACATTAGTGTGAAGTCTTATACAAAATCATTTGTCTATTAACTGAATATGTGATGTATGTTATAACTTTTAACCATTAATTTTTTCCAAAGGTGTCTGTAAGCAGTGGTTATTGTCAAAAATTGCTGTGTAATCTAGAATGGGTTTGTCAGGAAGTGGTGAATTTGGTAGTCATTTGTGGGTGTGTCTTGTGCATAGGGTTAAATACAGGCATAGTTGCAAAAGCAGTTACATAAGTGAATAAGGTATGCATTATATACAAGGTATTTCACATTTTTTATCAGAATAGTTACAGTGGAGTGTTTGGGTAAAAGCCAGATAGGGATGGGCTAGGGAAATTTGTATGGGTGAAATAATTGCTTAATTGGGAGGGAATATTTTTCCATAACAGTGGATAGTATTGGGAGAAGAGAGATTGGCCTGTAGTTTGAGACAGTGTTTTTTGTCCCCACTTTTGAAGATTGGGACAAACTCTGGCAGTTTCCCAGGTCTTAGGGATATGGCCTGCAGACAGGATAGAATTAATTATGGAAGCAAGTGGTATGGCAAGGGATGAGGCCCCAAAGTTTCAGGAACTTAGATTGTATCAAAGTCAGGTTCACATTGGCTACTTACAGTAGTTTTAATTTGAGAAATGAATTAGGAACATTAATAGGGAATACCTCTGTCTATATATGGATGCTAAGACAGGAGTAAACACATTGATACAAGAATTTATTCCTAGGTATAAATTATCTCCCTATGAGACACATATGGGATGACTTGTGACTATCAACAGTCCAAAGGAAAGAATTAAGGACCATGTTATTGGTAATAAAACAATAAGTTGTATGCAACTAATACATTTTTTGAGTCTCTCTAGGCAAAGTTGAAAGTGCACCTACTCGAGATGGGGTTAATAGTCACATATTTCCTGCGCAAGCATGCTCTTCATCCCAGGTGAAAAGGCCTAAAGTTACCACCAATACAGCAATTAAAGTGGCAGAGTTCTTTTCCTGGACCCAAAGTACAGTAAAGCTCGTTCCAGCTCCACCAAAGACCAGAGTCACCTAAAGCACAGCCGCAGCAAGTTAACGTCTTGCCGAGTCAAAACTCTAACCGTTAACCAACGAGGAAAATAAGACACTAAGGCCAGGTTTTATCAGAACATTTCATTTATTCAGACACTCAATATTTGTATTCTTTAGAGTGTGTTAAGTTAGAAATTTAAGGTGTATGTACCATTGAGCCTTGATGGGAGGATTGGTTTCCTGGAAGCGTGGCTTGTGAAAGCTCTTGTATGTGTTTTGGCAGTACTCATCACTCTCTATGTATGTGTCATGTGCAGCAAAACTTTGATCCAGAAGTGTGTTGCACCTCCACCGAGAGGAGGGGGTCATCCAGGGGCGTGTGTCAGCCACAAGGAAAGGATCATAAGTCAGCCATGTTGACCATTGCAGACATTGTCTGTTCTGATATTCTGAGTGAATGATGTGTGCAATGCGTGCAGGGGTGAGGATCACGCATTCGCTTCCACAGATACCAAACCTCCTCAATTCTCAGTAATAGAATGTTGTGATGATTCTGAAAATATATGATGATAGAGATAGATGCCATTTCTTTTATCTAGCAACTGCATATCCAAAGAAAGATTGCTTGCATAAAATAAGGTTTTTAGTATTATGTGTATAATTTCTGTATTTTCCCATTTTTTAAGGGAACCTCTTTAAAGGGTGTATCACACACTAGGAACAAGAATCAATTCATGGGTCAAGTGTCTCCACCAACCAATGAAACTTGTGTAAAAATGTATGTTTAGTCAGAAAACAATTTACAGGAAGCATGTGGCCTTAATTTTGCAGTTTTTAATTTCATCATTAAACCAAGAACAGGTTCAGATTAGGCTTATTGCCTTACAAAACAGAATTGCTTTAGACTATGTTTTAGCTTCAAAAGGAGGGTTATGTGTTTGATTAAAGACAATGTTGTGTTTTTATTTCAGATCAGTGTAGCAATGTGCAGCATGAACTTGATTAAATACAAGAGATTCAAAAGAGGTTTACAAAGGGAAGTGACAGATTATCACCCTTGGGGTTAGGTGAATGGCTTAGATCACTTGGAGCAAAAACTTTTGAATGCTTGGATGTGTGGGAGTGTTACTTGTTATATGTGTGTGTCACATGTTGCAAAGGTATGATCCACAGGTGTGCGACCCCCTCCCCCAATCGGATGCCACTCTTTGCAGATGCCAGAAAACAGCAGTCCCTTGAAGAAAGAAGATGCCGATCACAGTTATTCAACTCCAAAAGACATATGGGCCGCAGCGCCTTACAAGACTATGACAGTGAAGGGCACGCGCCCTTGTCCTCTGAGTTATCCCTGGACTATCATCATGAACTTAATTCTCAAAAGCTATGTTTTAAGAATAAAAAAGGAGGGAGTGACAAAGTGAGAATATGACGTAAGGGGGAGGTCTGACATAACAGCACTGGGATCTATGCAACCATTTTAAGTCAGCATCCATCTTAGGTTTTGTCTGAGTGAACGGGTTATGAGATGGACGTTTTTGAATTAGGTTTTTGCTTTAATTTTTCAAGTGAGAATAAACCAAGCAGCTAACTAAAAAACCTTGAGCACAGTGCCAATGTTATGAAAATACCAGACTGATAGGCACAGTGTCTCATTCCGAAGGGGGGGGGGGGGGCAATGTGTTCTGTATGTAGAGTAAATGTCACCGGCTTGTATAAGGAATATTAGCTGAGTCATTTCATTTAGGCATCCCATAATATTATTAACTCGATGTGTTCGTGTGCATAGTTTGTTTACCTTTTACGCTTACGTAGTGACGACAAGCAACCTTGTAGAGGGGGCGTGGGTTTAGTATTTTGTGTATAAATAAGGCCTGTATGCTACCATGTCTTTGGGAGAGTTTTATTTTGAAACCCTCCTCTGCGTGTGCACCGCACAAAGAAATAAACTTATTTGTCATTCTGCCAAACATATCCTCAGACTTGTGTTGTTATTCACAGCTTCCACAGGGGGCCCACCTTCCATGGGTAACACCTGACCTTATAGCACTCTACCAGTTCAGGGATGCCTTGTGGAAAAGCTACAAAGTAACTGGCACTACCAAGGATCTCAATCACTACAGATGCATGCGGAACATGTGCACAAGGCAAACAAGGCATGCAAAAGCACAATATTACTCTGACAATCTCCACCAAAACACATCAAACCCAGCTAACTTCTGGAAGGTTATCAACAATATATTCCAGCCTCCTAACCATCAACAACCAAGTAATATCACTAAGGGGGATATTACTCTGACAAACCCCACTGACATTGCAAATGCATTCAATGATTACTTTGTGGGGTGTGCCACTAACTTATTAGCGAAACGCAGCCCAAACCATAAACCCGAATCTCATCCTGGGAGTACCCCTATAGTCCCACCCCCTCCCAACACTGCCCACAATTTTCAATTTGGCCCAGTATCTGAAGAGGAGATTATACAAGCGCTCCTCAAACTAAAACTAAGCAGCCAATGTGGACCCGACTTACTACAATCTCGGTTCCTACGACTTGGTGCCCCAGCCATTGCCAAACCAATTGCGTCCATAGTCAACTCTATCCTGTCTGCAGGCCATATCCCTAAGACCTGCCAGTGTTGTCCCAATCTTCAAAAGTGGGGACAAAAACACTGTCTCAAACTACAGGCCAATCTCACTTCTCCCAATTCTATCCAAAGTCATGGAAAAATGTGTCCACTCCCAATTAAGCGATTTCTATACCAAGACAAATTTCCCTAGCCAATTCCAATCTGGGTTTCGTCCCAAACACTCCACCGTAACTACCCTGCTAAAAGTTTGCAATGAAATCCAGTGTGGAATGGAATGGGGACAACTCACTGGTGCAGTATTCCTAGATTTTGCAAAGGCTTTTGACACAATTGATCATGCTATCCTGCTTAACAAACTCCAGAGCTCTGGAATAGGGAAGCATGATTTAAACTGGTTTCAGTCCTACCTGTCAGGAAGATCCCAACATGTGTCCATCTCAGGCTCTAACTCCAACCCCCTGGATATCACCTGTGGTGTCCCGCAAGGCTCTGTTCTGGGGCCCCTACTCTTCTCAGTGTTCATTAATGATCTTCCCATAGCTTGTAAGGAAGCCTCAATACACATGTATGCAGATGACACAATCCTATATGCACACAGCCATAGCCTCTCTGACCTTCAACACATACTTCAGTCTGACTTTTTGAGACTCGAAAACTGGATTTCCCAAAACAAACTGTTTTTAAACACTGACAAGACTGTAACAATGGTATTTGGGACCAAGACTAAATTTGTAAAGCTTCCAGTGACTGAGCTCCAGATTAGAACCAACGCTAACACCACCCTAACACCTGTCACTAGTTTTAAATACCTGGGCTTATGGTTTGACTCCCACTTAACTTTCGGGATGCACATTGATACCCTGACAACTAAGACCTATGCCAAACTAGGGGTACTTTACAGGAACAAATCCTCCCTAAGTCTCCTGGTCAGAAAGCGTATCGCACAGCAGATGCTAATGCCAATTATTGACTATGGAGACATAGTATATGGCTCGGCACCTCAAACCCACCCTAGCAAACTTGACCCCCTCTACAATTCAATTTGTCGTTTTGTTCTCCAATGCAACTACAACACACATCACTGCGAAATGCTCAAAGAACTAGATTGGTCAACACTAGAGTCTAGGCGCAAAGTTCACCTTTCCTGTCTTGCCTTTAAATTCTTCATGGGCAAGCTACCCAGCTACCTGAACAAGCTCCTCACCCCTACCACTTGCAGCACTCATCACCTGAGATCAGACTCCAAAAGACTGTTCATGGTCCCAAGGCTCAACAAAGTATCCGGACGTTCCTCCTTCTCCTACCGTGCACCCCAAAACTGGAACAACCTACCAGAGACTCTCACATCCACCACCAGTTTAAGTTCTTTCAAATCTAAGGCTGTCTCACATTTTAATCTGGTCTGTAACTGTTTCATACGCCCATAATATATATTTTCTTTAACTGTGTACGCAATGTCTTGTATATAATGTATACCCTGTTCATTTATGTAACTGTATCTGTAAACATGTATTATTTGTTTTACTCTGTGCCCAGGACATACTTGAAAACGAGAGGTAACTCTCAATGTATTACTTCCTGGTAAAATATTTTATAAATAAATACAGTATTGTCAAAATAAAAAAAACACAGAAAATAATAAGCCAACAATACTCACCATAGTATTTCCCATTCAGCGCTGGCGCCGGTCCACTGCCGGTCCAGCTTTCTTGATCATCCACGTCGATAGTTTGCAGCGGGACTAGTCCACCTGTAGTCAGCTGGTGAGGCTGGAAATTGCTTAGGTACATGCAAGCTTCATCGAAACTGCACGCGAAATCCGACTCAGCCTCAGGCTCAGGCTCAGGGTTGTCACTGACGGCGGAACCGTCATTGGAAACTGGTGCCGGTGCATTGCTTGGCAGCGACTGTCGTTTCTTAGTTGGTTTTAACATGACCCTTCGCCTTTTGCCGCCTTCATGATCATAGATACCGGAAAAATCCAGTGATACACACCAATACCCTCCAACAAATTGTGGCTCAATACGATGAAAACAGGGATTGCTACATAACCTTCTCCTTATTGCACGCTTCCACGTAGTATGAGGAGTTGGCAAAAATTTGTAAAAGTCATAGTTTTCGATAAAATACTGATAAATTTGAACAACTGTTGCCATCTTATCCTCTGTTGCATTAATCGCGGCCCATATCAAATACGCGTAACTTCTGTCGGGTTTTTGGAAAGCGGGCTGCACTTGAACACTCATGGCGGGCGGGTCTCTGGAGAATACTGTAACCGAAACTGGTCTTTGTCTTTCTTTAATATGAAAAGCCTAAACTGATACATTTTTGCAACCTCTTGCTTCAGTCTCAAGGCCAAGTTACAATGGCACACTGTGGTACAGTATCTTTTTTAAACGAAACACCTGCAAGCCGACACATTACTGAAGCGCGTGCGCATTACAATTCATGAATATCTGCCATCTGGCGGACACGCGAAGCATTGCAGCCTATTAAATCCGAACCATTATCAATAAACCTATCAACCGCGCGTCAGCCGGGCATGACCCGTGGCTGGGAACGCAAAATGAACGCGGCATGCGCCAGGTGAAGAGCGTCGCATTCCAGGAACAAGCCAGGTAAAAACCGGTGATTTGTTAGAATTAAAGCTGCCTGTGACAGAGTGAAGTCAACTCCTATCAGTTACGCCTGGGAGACATATGTCTGAGTGCTTCATCCAGCACTCATAAGGGTTAACTCAGGTGGAAGTTAGGTAGTCAGGAAGTAAGCTGACACCTGAGAGCCAGCAAGGTAGATAAGGATCATGTGACTGGCAGTAGCTGGCTCTCTCTCAGACCAGAGCACATGGATATGTGCTGCTAGCCAGACGGATACAGCACAAGACTTACTGCAGCTAAAGTAAGATTTGTTTCATTTGTTTTCATGACTGCTTAAGAGACTCTTAAGGTTTGGTTATGGTTTAGCCAGCCAGCCTGCTAGATAGGTCTGCTGTGTTAGTCAGTTTTTCTCCCAACGTGGAGCAGGAATTATTTGTTTAAAGGGACAGTGTACCCGCATGTGATGTTGCTGTGGAGAAATAAAGCCATTGAACATTTTCATTTATCCTGAAACTACACGTGTGGACTGTTCCCTGACCTCGGCTACAGGCCGTGCTGCCACACTGCCGCAGCAGTATCACTTCATAAATAGATGTTAATCCCAGGAAGTAATGTAATATTCCATATAGATATACAATCATAGTCTTCATGATTGAAAAGATAGAATTTCATTAAAATAGATGTACAGTAGATATACAATTCACAGAAAAGTGAACATGCCCGTAAACTCCAATGTAGTTCCACAACATATCATTCTCCACTTAATCAATTGAAGCGTCACGACAGTTCATTCATACAGTATGTGCATATGGAACAGTCCAACCACAGGGAAAATAGAACAAACCCTTATATATATATATATATATATATATTTTTTTTTTTCTTAGAATCTCCCCTAACGTATTCGATATAAATAGATCTAGAGATGTACATAAAAATATATTAAGACTACTGTTTATATTATAAATTCTATAGATTTTACAAATTGGGTCAATTCATCTTAGTATTGATAAATATTTGCACAATAGATACAACAGATATATATATATATATATGACGACAACAAGGGGAAAGCAACCTTTAAATAGCACACGGACATAAATGGAAGTGTAATAAAAAGAATTTTATTAGAGTGATTAAAACAGGGGATGAAATATAAAAGGAGAGGGGGGCTCAACACTACCTAGACATAATGGACCTGGAGGCAAGGGTCTAAATGAAGATCCAAAGCAAGACATACACAGGGTACAGGTGGCTTTGTATAAGCACACCTGCGTGACAATCAACCTACACTGAGATCTTGTGACCACATGTAAAAATATTATGCCATATAATTTGATGCAATGGTTACATGTTATAGGTACACAAGTGATAGAGGTGACAAAAATGCAAAATACGTCACCGCTCAGTAGGTAGATGTCACAGACAAAGGTGGGTCAAAACTCCATGTCAGATGGAAAAAGGTAGGGGTCCCCCTCAGGAAGACTCCCACTTCCCGCTATGACGCTCGTGACGCGATGACTTCACATGCGTCGTCACCTTATTTACATAGGGGTTGACCCAAGTGTGTAGTTCATTTAATAAAGAATTTTAGTTTAATCACAACCCCCATTGTCTGCGCTTCTCACTTTTTTCTTTCTTGTCATAGCTGCAAACAGTCCCTTTTATCACAGCTGCCCGCAATTCTTGTAATTTTGGCGCGATTTTTGCTGTAATGATTATCACTATAAATGCTAGCTCATTTCTCCCCTCACCACTCCCAGAAGAAGACAGTTTCCCGTCGAAACGCGTTGGAGTGGGAGTCTTGCTGAGGGGGACCCCTACCTTTTTCCATCTGACATGGAGTTTTGACCCACCTTTGTCTGTGACATCTACCTACTGAGCGGTGACGTATTTTGCATTTTTGTCACCTCTATCACTTGTGTACCTATAACATGTAACCATTGCATCAAATTATATGGCATAATATTTTTACATGTAGTCACAAGATCTCAGTGTAGGTTGGTTGTCAGGCAGGTGTGCTTAGACAAAGCCACCTGTACCCTGTATATGTCTTGCTTTGGATCTTCATTTAGACCCTTGCCTCCAGGTCCATTATGTCTAGGTAGGGTTGAGCCCCCCTCTCCTTTTATATTTCATCCCCTGTTTTAATCACTCTAATAAATTCTTTTGTTACACTTCCATTTATGTCCGTGTGCTATTTAAAGGTTGCTTTCCCCTTGTTGTCTTCATAATTATTTAACCTTTAGCACCACTGTTGAGTCTTACAATATATGACTTATTAACAAGTGTTTTGGACACAATCTTTTTAAGTGTTGAGCGATATTTCTGTGTGTCAAGATATATATATATTCATCCTTTGTTGAATGCATTCATTCATCCTTTGTTGAATGCATTTTATTTCTATAAACATTTTTGTATAAACTCTATTTTCATCACTGTATTAGCCTTTAGGAATATGTCAAGTAATACCTGAAGAAGAGAGGAGATCTCTCGAAAGCTTGTCCTATGACATAAATTGTTAGTCCAATAAAAAAGGTATCACCTAATACTGAAGAACTCATTTATTCTGCACTATCGCAACTGGACTAACACGGCTATTTTCTGCTTTATATATATATATATATATATATATATATATATATATATATATATATATATATATATAAATGTAAATAAAACTGTATGCTCATCTGCATGTCTTAGGCAGGTCTGCAACCCCGCCTTTCACCATTATCACCCAGCACACAGCATTTTCACTGCAGCAAGGGATTCTGGGGAATGACATGCAAATGAGCACACAGTGAAAGGCGGGGTTGCAGACCTGTCTAGGACATGCAGATGAGCATACAGTTGTATTTACATTTGCTGTGGAGGGTTTTTGTCACTTTTTTTACTCACCATAACTTAACTCCGTATATATATATATATATATATATATATATATATATATATATATATATATATATATATATATATATATATATATATACTATATACATATATATATATATATATATATATATATATTCAAAAAATAAATAGATGATACCGTTCTGTGGCTAACGAAATGCTTTTATTTGTACGTGTACGGTACTGATACCTCTACATGTATATATATTTATTATATATATACATGTATATGTATATATATATATATATATATATATATATATATATATATATATATATATATATATATATATATATATATATACATAAACACACAAATGGTCCACATCACAGCAATCAGACATATTCCTAAAGGCTAATACAGTGATGAAAATAGAGTTTATACAAAAATGTTTATAGAAATAAAATGCATTCAACAAAGGACAGAGGATATGTAGATAATTAATGAGTTATTTTTTTTTTATAACTTTGGTTTTTATTTTGTTTCTTCAAAAGCATACATACACAGTCACAGCATCTGAAGTATTATTACCATAACACACTATTCCAATTAAACACTTATATCAAAAAATCCAAAGGAAATGGGGGGGAAAAGGGGAGGACAAGAAGGAAGGGGATGGGGGGGAAGGGGTGTGGCGCAGGTTTGTCTCCCCTCGGGTCTATTCGTATTTGGTATTCTCGTCTCCTATCGACTCAATGACATTGATTCTGGCTGATCTTCCTCACCGGATGGGTGAACTAGTCTCCAAATCTGGCTATTCGCAAAGTGACCTATCTACATCTACTAGCCATCATTTCAGACCCCTATCAAGGGAAAACGCATCTGCGACTATCAAAGCAAGATGGTATCTCTCTCCACTCCCGGGATGTCCGTCTGGGCCAACCAAGGCTTCCAGGTTTTTAGGAAATTTTCGCCAGTGTCATTAACTAAACTCATTAATTTTTCCATCTGGCATACAAACCAAATTCTGTTCTGAATCTTGGGAATTGATGGAATTTCAGGTTTTTTCCATAATGGTGCGATCTCACACTGAGTAGCTGTTGCAAAATAAGCAACCAATTTATTACTTGTTTTATTCAAACCCAGTGTCGTTCTGTTCAGAAGGAACCGCCACGGGTCCAAGGGGATTTTGAGGGTAAAAATTCTCTGAAGCCAATCTCTAATCTCTCGTCATAGCGGTCTAATCCGCGGGCATATGTAGTAGCATATGTAACAGGTCAGCTGTTGCTCTGCACTGTCTGGGACACAGCGGGGAGTACCCTGGTACGAATTTAGATAATTTCATGGGAGTGTGATACCAGCACATTAACACTTTATATGCGTTCTCCCTTAATGTCGTGCAGATAGAACTTTTAGCAGTTGCAGTTACTATCTTAGCCCATTCCTCCTCATCCAATATTTCCCCTATGTCCTTCTCCCATTGATCCATGTATTTTAGTTTCCATACCCCTGAACCGATCACTTCTCTGTACAATTGCGATGTGAGTCCCCTAGTATCAGTCTCAACTAGACAGAGCTTTTCGAATGTGGTTAACGGGGGTCTAGGGGAAATTCTATTATAACATGCTCGAATTTGGAGGTATCTAAATATCTCTGTTTGGGGGAGATTTTTATCAGCTCGAATTTGTTCGTTTAATATCTTTTCTCCCCTCCAGATCTATGAGTCTATGTATACCCAATTGTTTCCAAATTATAAATTCCTTTCTGGTCAAGTCTGGAGCAAAATCCGAGTTGCCCCATAAAGGGGTCATCAACGAACCTCTAGATGAAAGTGTGCACTTAAATTTGTTGGCCTCCCAGATAGCCAACGAGTTAGCCATTGAGGCCAGCGGCTTGTTTATCAACTTTGAGGCTGTTTTGGGAAACCAGATCAAGCTTTTCAACTCTATTGGGGAGCAAGCTTCATTCTCCAATGCTACCCATCTCTTTGAATCAGGGCTTGTGTGCCATTGGGAGATTTGGCATAATTGTGCCGCTTTGTAGTAGGACAACAAACAAGGTACCGCCAGCCCCCCCGCCAATGTTGTTTTTTTTTAGAATCATACCCTTTACTCTCGGCTTTTTCCCCTCCCATATGAATTTGGTTATAGCAGACTGAAGTGAGAGTATGTCCTTCAGTCTCAGGGGGCGGCCCCAGTCACTTCTACAGCACACGGCTTGGCGTGCGCTGTGCTATCAAGCCCCGCCCCCCCAGTCCGGCCGGTCCCAGTCCCTACCTTGTTGCGCACCTTTCCACAGCGGTGCGTGACAGGTTTTCAGGGAGGCAGGGGAATTTGAAATGAGCATCCGTGACGGAGGTGTGGTACCGCCCCCGCCGGCGGTTCAGCCAATAAGGGCGAACCAGCTGC
The DNA here is from genome assembly GCF_040206685.1 of Ascaphus truei. Lineage (NCBI taxonomy): Eukaryota > Metazoa > Chordata > Amphibia > Anura > Ascaphidae > Ascaphus > Ascaphus truei. The sequence continues at coordinate 5,484,583 of NC_134496.1, read as the reverse complement.
GGGACGTCATGGCCATGCCCCCGCAAACCCACAGTCACGCCCCCTCCCGTCGCAAACCTTCCCTCTCCCCTCAGACCGCCTGTCGCGGTGCAGCGCTGTGTACCCGCCGCCTCACTGCCGGACGCGCGTGCCACAGTGAAGACTGGGGACTCAGCCTAAGTGGCACCGGCAGCGTCTGAAACAAATAAAGGATGCGTGGGAGGAGATTCATCTTTACGCTATATATATAGATCCATTTAAAGATAATAATGAGCTGCTTGCATTAGAACCAACCATTAAAAAAAGGTTGGATCAGATAGAACTAGAAATAGTTCAAACTAAGCAAAAAAAGTTCTTCAGAGACAAACAGGATTATGACACAGGTTGTCAAAGGAATTGGGTTAAAAAATCTAAAGACAGTCAAACTAATAAAGTGGAACAAAAGAATGTTAATTCAACAACAGGAACAAGGGAACCTATGAGTACTAGGAATAAACCTATACAAAAGGAAATGAGAAATGGCCCAAAAAAAACAAATAGCCAAATTTTGGTTCCCACACCGTTTTTACCTGCCGAACTACCCATGCATGATAAGAACCTCTATTTACAACAAAAGAGAGCGAAAGAACGTTATGATGCATTGGTAATGCCTCAATCTGCACCTATTGCAATCAGCAACAGATATACGTTGCTGTCTGATATAGGGTCTGAAAGTGATGCAGATAGTATTTTCTATACACCCCTCCCCACTCCGGCCATTAAAACCAACTTTTCTTTTTTAGAATGGAGGAAGGAAAGAGAACACATTTTTCCAGAAGTGGAAATTGTGAAACCTCAACTAGAATCTCGACCACCTCCAAACTACAAGAAAAGAAAGACAGGGTCAGAGGGAGACGAGGAGGTGTTAGTAGAAATCGAGTTAAAAAGAAGACAGAGTATTCCAACATATTTAACATCAGTCAGTATTCACTTACCAACATTGAGAAAAAGGTACTAAATAAGGGTCTAACTTTTGCTCCTGTTTGCGGGCCAAATAGTTTTAATTTGTTTATAGACATCCATAAATTTGCCCGTAATTTAGCTCTGAAGAAATATTTTGCACGAGACGCTATATCCAACCAAACAAATTTAATTGGAGAGGTTAGCAGCTCAGACAGCTCTCCACAAAAGAGTTTTACGAAGAAATCAACCTTTTACCCCAAATTTTCACAGGGGCATTTGGTCAGCTCTTTTGTGGAGATGGTGAATATGGATCTAGAAAAATCCTGTTGAACTTACAAAATCAGACATGACAATTTTAACATTCAAGAAAAGGAAGCTCTCCAAAGTTTGGAAAATAATGACTCAATAGTTAAGTCTGCAGATAAGGGGGGAGGTATAGTGGTGATGGACAAGGGATATTATATGCAGGAGTCCATGAGATTATTAGGAGATACGGCCACATACCTCCCCCTTACAAGTGACCCTTTGGGGCATTTCAAGGCTGAACTGGGGGAATTGCTGACTACTGGCTTGAACAATGGGGCTATTAGCCAAGAAGAGTTTGAGTTTTTGTTTATTCAGTTTCCTTGCACTCCTTTAGTTTATTTTATACCTAAAATTCACAAACACCTCACGTCCCCACCCGGAAGACCTATTATTTCAGGAATTTCTTCACCATCTTCTAATTTATCACAATTTATTGATCATCACCTCCAACCTTTTGTCACTGGTGTTAAATCCTGTTTGCGAGACACAACTCATATATTACAAATGTGAAACGGGTAAACAGCAAGTTAACCCACCAGGCGCTCAGAAAATGTAGCTGCAGCTGTGAAATGGTGTTTAGGATAACAATGAGTCTGGGTGATGAATGCCACTATCCCTCAGTGTATTCTTAGTACATGTAATTCTCTGCAACTGGCTAGCTGTAAGCACAATAAAGTTGGAGAAAAACTTAAAGGGAGATAACTTACAACTGGGGGACGTGATGAAGTGGCCCGTCTATCCTCCTGCATGAAAATGCTGCGTGTCCCTCTGTCTGCGATGTCTCTTGATGAGATGATCCTCTCACGTCGCCAGCACTCTCTTCTGCCGCCAACCCTGCATCCGCTCGATCGCGGTGGGTGGTCACCTGACCGGCGGCAGTGCCGGTACTTCCGGGTATAGCAGGGAGACACAGATACACCAGACACAGCCCGGCGTGCAGGCAGCAGGCACCGGAACACTAGAAATCCTCCCCAGGGAGGTCAGTACGCCGCACAGCCGTGGAACAAGAACTTCAGGAAAGGCTGATCAGTGATGCATGAAACTTTAATAGGACAAAGGGTGGGTATTTTGACAGAACATACATGACGAATTCTAGGGAAGATCGCTCACGACCATCACATTCCAATTCTGACAATACTCAGTCAAAAAACTCAAAAAGTATAGAAGGGGCAAGAAAAACAGAAAAATCATATGGGACAGACAACAAGAGGAAGAAATATTCTTAGATCCACAACATAACAATGTTATTAACATTTCTGACTTGACCTTGACATCATCCCAAATATTGTTACTTAATAAAGGCTTGAATTACGCCCCACAGGAAAATTTTGACCTTTTTACAACAATAATTGACTTACAAAAATACACACGTAAATGGGCTCTTAAGAAATTATTTTCAAGAAATATTAATAAAACTTTATCTCAATCTGTAATAAATACATCAGAAATCATCAATGACAATGCCATTGTGATTAAGGCTCCAACTTTCGCTGAAAGCACGGTTGAGTTTGACATGCAGTCCTTATATGATGAGGGACACACTGAGGCAACTATTGAACCCCCCTTTTTCGGCCACATTGATTCCAAACTTAAAAAACGGTCTTTATTTGTGCCAAATAACACCAAGGGCCCATGTCTGTCGACATTTGAGAGGTTGGTGGACAGAGATTTGAGGCTAATAGCCAAAGGCTACTCACTCTCTGATTCATCTTATTCATCAGATAATCTCACCCCACAGGAAAGAATAGATTTAGATCTATTAAAGAAAAACACAGACATAATCATAAAAAATGCTGATAAGGGGGGAGCAATAGTTGTACAGTCATCCATCAAATACCACACTAAAATCAGACCCAACAAAAAGGTTTTTGGGGGAACTTCAAGATCTTTTAGAACTCGGCGATACTTTATATGTTTTATCTAATAAAGAAAGGCAATATCTGGCATGTGAGTTCCCTACCATTCCCATTTTCCACCATCTCCCAAAGATTCATAAATCACTGGAGAACCCCCCGGGGAGGCCCATTGTCTCCAGTATTGGATCTTTGGGAGATGGTGTTTCACGTTATGTGGATAAATTCCTCCAACCTATTGTAAAAACCTTACCTTCATTCATTGAAGACACTACAGCATTGTTAATTTCATTGGAAGATGTGTCCTGGAAGGAGGGATACCGATGGGTCACCATGGACGTCACATCACTGTACACTATCATTGAACACGAGCACGGCCTAAGGGCCATTAATCACTATTTGCAACTTTCTACACTTTCCATAGCACAAATCACCTTCATCACTGATTCCATTCTTTTTTTACTCACACACAACTATTTTCTTTTTGACACACAATTTTTTCTTCAAAAACAGGGCACAGCTATGGGGACTTCTTTTGCACCCTCATATGCTAATCTGTTCATGGGTTTATGGGAATCAATTCACATTTATGGTAGCAACAATTCATTTCGTTCTAACATCATCTTTTATAAACGTTTTATTGATGATCTGATTTTCATTTGGGAGGGTGATCTAAATAGTCTTCACATGTTTATTGAAACTCTTAATACTAACAATATAAATCTTCACTTTACTTTTGAAACTGATACTGTTAAAATTAATTACCTTGATGTGACTATCCATGGTGACCCCATCACTGGTATACAAACTGATATATACACAAAACCACATGCCAGGAATTCATATCTACATGCCAAAAGCAGTCACCCCAAGACATTGATACGTGGGATCCCTAAGGGACAATTTCTGCGTTATAGACGCCTTTGCTCAGACCCAGAAACCTTTTTGAAACATTCTAAAACACTAAGTGACAAATTCTTGTCCAGGGGATACAATTGTAAGGAATCCGCTCCATGGTTTACTGGTTGCCTTACCTTGCAGACCGGTGCAGTTCTGGATCAGCTCTCCTGAGGTTTGCTGCAGCCTGGATTCACTCATCAAAGCAATACACACTCCCTCTGGTATCTACTGCAGCTGTGCAGCCTTTCATTGCAAACTATACTTGCATTCACTCATTAGGGGCAGTACCTTCACACCCCCGCCGGGGATTGGCCCGCTGGCCTTTAAGTATTGCTTGCCCATAATGCTCCTG